>NC_090646.1:96261259-96491259 GCF_040937935.1 Hyperolius riggenbachi
AGCAGGACAGAGCACAAGGGTAGCAAAGGCACAGCAAATCATACAAAGAGAAAGATAAGGAAAATAACAAACGCTAGCTGAACGCGTACACCGCACTCATTCGCAACAGTGCACGCGCTCGTGCGCGGTCTCCGCGTGTTACGCACAACAGAGACAAGCACGCCTAACTAGCCAAAGACAGACAAACACGAAACAGAGGACGCGAGCGCTTGCTTAATGGTTACCTCACCGAGCCTCCAGCAAGCGTTCGTAGCAGACAAGACAGACACACGAAAACAGGGACAAGTGAGAGATAGGATCCACAGCACTAGCGAAAGTGTCCAGCGCGATCCAGGAAGAAAGAACAGAAGGATCCACAGCATTAGCGCTAGGCGAGTGCGATCCAGGCAGACAGTTGTAGCAGAACAGAAGGATCCACAGCACTAGCGAAAAGTGGCTAGCGCGATCCAAGGAGACAGAACAGAAGGATCCACAGCGCTAGTGCAAGATGCCAGCGCGATCCAAGTGAGACAGATCAGAAGAGATAGCTGGTAGCAACCGCTGCACCAGCTATACTCCAAGAACAGAGATCAGAACCATTTCCTGTCGACCACCGCTGGGACAGGACAATAGCAACAGAACAAACAGATAAGCAATCCTAACTGCACTAAGGAAACCTGCCTAGTGCAGTTTTCCAGGAATTACTCTAAGATAACTTCAACAAGAAGTAGCATGGCTGACACTCTCTAGGAGTGTTTACTACAAACCCTGAAGGAATGACCAGCAAAGGAATGTGGGTAATCCCAACCTTTATACTGCCAGTCATCACAGGAGGCAGACATGTATGCAAATTCCTCAGCAGCAAGCTGCAATACTGACAAAAAGTCTCTCTTAAAGAGACCTGCAGAATGCAGACCTGAACAGTGGTCAAAAAGCTGCTTGCCTGCACAGGCAGCTGAGCAGATTCTCACATATATATATATATATATATATATATATATATATATATATATATATATATATATATATACACACACACACATACAGTGGCTTGCAAAAGTATTCGGCCCCCTTGAAGTTTTCCACATTTTGTCATATTACTGCCACAAACATGAATCAATTTTATTATGATTCCACGTGAAAGACCAACACAAAGTGGTGTACACGTGAGAAGTGGAACGAAAATCATGCATGATTCCAAACATTTTTTACAAATAAATAACTGCAAACTGGCGTGTGCATAATTATTCAGCCCCCTTTGGTCTGATTGCAGTCAGTTGCCTATAGACATTGCCTGATGAGTGGTAATGACTAAATAGAGTGCACCTTTGTCTTGAACGGCCTCAGAGGTTGTCCAAGAGAATATTGGGAGCAACAACACCATGAAGTCCAAAGAAGACCCCAGACAGGTCAGGGATAAAGTTATTGAGAAATTTAAAGCAGGATTAGGCTACAAAAAGATTTCCAAAGCCTTGAACATCCCACGGAGCACTGTTCAAGTAATTATTCAGAAATGGCAGGAGTATGGCACAACTGTAAACCTACCAAGACAAGGCCGTCCACCTAAACTCACAGGCCGAACAAGGAGAGCGCTGATCAGAAATGCAGTCAAGAGGCCCATGGTGACTATGGACGAGCTGCAGAGATCTACAGCTCAGGTGGGGGAATCTGTCTATAGGACAACTATTAGTCGTGCATTGCACAAAGTTGTCTTTTATGGAAGAATGGCAAGAAGAAAGCCATTGTTAACAGAAAAGCATAATAAGTCCCGTTTGCAGTTTGCCACAAGCCATGTGGGGACACAGCAACCATGTGGAAGAAGGTGCTCTGGTCAGATGAGACCAAAACTGAACTTTTTGGCCAAAATGCAAAACGCTATGTGTGGCGGAAAACTAACACTGCACATCACTCTGAACACACCATCACCACTGTCAAATATGGTGGTGGCAGCATCATGTTCTGGGAGAGCTTCTCTTCAGCAGGGACAGGGAAGCTGGTCAGAGTTGATGGGAAGATGGATGGAGCCAAATACAGGGCAATCTTGGAAGAAAACCTCTTGGAGTCTGCAAAAGACTTGAGACTGGGGCGGAGGTTCACCTTCCAGCAGGACAACTACCCTAAACATAAAGCCAGGCCAACAATGGAATGGTTTAAAACAAAACATATCCATGTGTTAGAATGGCCCCATCAAAGTTCAGATCTAAATCCAATCGAGAATATGTGGGAAGATCTGAAAACTGCTGTTCACAAACGCTGTCCATCTAATCTGACTGAGCTGGAGCTGTTTTGCAAAGATAAATGGGCAAGGATTTCATTCTCTAGATGTGCAAAGCTGGTAGAGACAGACCCTAAAAGACTGGCAGCTGTAATTGCAGCAAAAGGTGGTTCTACAAAGTAGTGAATCAGGGGGCTGAATAATTACGCACACCCCACTTTGCAGTTATTTACTTGTAAAAAATGTTTGGAATCATGTATGATTTTCGTTCCACTTCTCACATGTACACCACTTTGTATTGGTCTTTCACGTGGAATTTCAATAAAATGGATTCATGTTTGTGGCCATAATGTGACAAAATGTGGAAAACTTCAAGGGGGCCGAATACTTTTGCAAGCCACTGTATGTTTCCTTGGTGTCTAGTGGGTCCTCTGTATGTTTCCCTGGGGTCTAGTGGTCCACACATGCTTTCCTGGTGTCTAGTGGTCCATTATACGTTTACCTTGTGTCTAGTAGGCCCCCCGGGAGATGTTAGCTGTCGAAAGACAGATGAATGACCAGTGTTGGGTGCACGCGATTGCCCAGCTGCAAGTTTATGAATCCTACATCTTGCCAGGTTTCAGCAACCACAAACAGGATGTAGGATTTACTATGGCCAGTCCCTGGGGCTTAAGTATCTAGACTGAAGAATATAGAGAAACATTGCATACATTTAACAAATTGCTGAAAGTACACTTTGCAGAAAACCCAGTGGATTTTCAGTTTGTAAAAAAAACAACTCAAATACTTCCAGGAAGTTTCTAAAGTCATTCATTTTAAGCTGTATGTTGTGCAGTTCTAATGGAAAAGATGTGTTTTCCTGTGGATAATGACCCACCACTATGCATGCATTATCCAGTGACTAACCAATGGACATGCCATAGCTCAGTCTTCTTATGTGATCATTCCCTAAATCATGGGATACATCATCCATAACATTTTTCTGCCGCTGTCCATTAACTTTTAATTCAGGATTTACTCGCATGAGTAGCCAGAAAATCTAAACACAGCTTATAATGGAGAAACATTACATCAAACATTACATCATATACATGGACAAAAAAGTGAACACACCCAGTGGCGTAACTACAAATCCTGGGCCCCCCCCAGCAAAACTTTGATGGGGGCCCAAATGGTCACACCCTTTCCCTTGCCTACCCCTGGTGACCCTCATAGCTTGAGAGCCTATCTTGCAAGGGTCACAAAACAAGTGTGCACATCGTAATCTTAACACACATAACAAGTGTGGCCATAAAAACACCTGATCTGAAGGATGTATCAAATGAAGTTGTATTTGCCCCCCCCCTTACAGCTCTGCCCCCCCCCCCTCCTGCAGTTGCAGGGGCTGCTCCCCTGTAGTTACACCCTGTACACACCCCTGTACAAATCCCAGATTTTTGTGGTGTAAAAAAAAATTAAAATAAGACCACAAAAATTTCTGAACTTTTCCCCCCTTTAATGTAATATATGAATTGTACAGCCTCATTTATAAGCCCTTTGCTAGCATAGATTAGGACACTGTTACTTTGACCCGAGGAAGTGGGTTGCCCCCATGAAATGTGTTGCTGTGTGTTTTAACAAAATGCATTTTTACATAAAAGCTTGTCATCATAGCTGACTGACAACAGGAACAGAAGTAATATAACATAACATTTCAAAACAATTATGAGTCAAAGATACTGTCAGTAGTAGGAAGTCTTTGGATGGTCCAGAGGCTTACTGGATCCTCCTTCAGCGCAGGCTCCCTCTATACCTATCCATGAAAGCAATTAGGTTTCTTCTGGCCAAGAGCTTGGTTGTGGATGAGCACATCTGAACTGGGCCTGCATAAGTAAGTCGATGTATGACCAGTAGAATGAAGCCCTTGGGCATGTAGGAAAACAGCCATGCACAAGCAGCTTTGTTTTACTAGGCATTCAGGGAACTTACTTGCACATGTCCTCTCCGGATGTGCACATCCATGGCTGGGAGCTCTTCCAGAAGATGAAGATGAACCCTGTGCTGGAAGAGTGAGCTAAACCAGGATCCAGAAAGCCTCTGGACCATCTAGAGGCTTCCAACTAATGAGGTAAGTATCTACTACCCCCCCCCCCCCCCAACACACACACACGCATACATACGTGTGCAAAGCAGGTTTTTTACATCAATTTTATCACTCTTCAACGGAAGGAGGAGTCAATTAACTCCTGGTCATATGGTCATAGTGTCGGTATCTTATCTGATACTAGAAGTTTTCTGTTATTTGTATGCTAAGTTAAGCTTGTTACTGTATCTAAAAGAACCCAAAACTTTCCACAATTCCAATGGCACTTTACAGTCCTTGCAGTTGGCCAAATGCAACCAGAACAGGAAAAGAGGAAAAAATGGGGACATGCAGGGACCTATTTTAGAAAATAAAGGGCTTACGTATATATATGTTTTATTGTATTTTTGTACTATTTTTGCATGCAACGAAACTACCTTTATCTCATCAATTTTTCCAAATTAATAAAGTGATTGATTATCTACAGTGTTTTAAACCAGTCCTTTCCCTTTTTCTCTTTAATTATGCTTACATATATTTGGGGGGCACAAACTGTTTTTTGACACTTTTATATTTTTGAATGTTGCAACTCCCTTTAAATTTGATGGAGATGCACAGTTAGTTGAATATAAAGAACATTAACCGAGTAGATGTACTCATCAGCAGGTTTCATTTTGCGCATCCTAGGAATACGGAGAAGAGAGACGGTAGACTTCCTCTGTTGGGTTACAACAGTGATCAGCTTAAAACAAAAAAAATCTACTTTTCTTGCATATACACATTTATCTGTTTACACAAACATACAACCACAGCCTGATGTTACCACAAGTGATCAGAACAAGCAACAATAATCTTATGTGTGTACATTCCGCTTACATAGCTGAAATTCTGATGAGGTCTCAAGAGCACAGCAGAGGGGTGAGAAGTCAATGTGATTTTCACAGATCATGAAGAAAGTTAATCTTCCTTAACACACTGAGCTGTGTCTCTGCTTATGTTACAATGAACTACAGTCACACAGCCTGAAACACTGACTTTCCGGCAGATCACCTCTCAATATCTGCAGTGCTTGCAGGGCACACTGTGTCAATAAGCATCGTGACTGATTCCCAGCTACAAAGCTCCAGGTCTCACTCTTGTGCTGCATTTCCCCCTGAGAACTGTGGATGTCTCCAGCAGATGGTCTTAAGTACATTTGCTAAATGACTTCTTCACGCAACCGCCTCTCATAATGGTGCCATCTCCAGCGGAGGCACACACAGCTCAGAAAGCCTAAACCTCAGGTAAAATGTGTTTAATGTGGATTACGCACATAACATGTCTCATTTATCTCAGCATCTAAAGTAAGAAATGTCTCCACGGCAGGTTAATAGATTTTTAACGTTTTAAAGTGAACTCGTCAGGAGTTGTTACGTCCTTAAAGTAGCAGTTCTTCTTGCAGATAATGTGGTAGTTTGAGAAAGATGAAAAACTTACAAGTTGTGTAAGGATTTTTGCATGTGGTTGGAGGATCTTTCCAACCCATTTCTGGTCTTCAGGGCTCCATCCTTTCAACCTGCAATAACTTTGGACTATCCCTCAACATTCTTCAGTCTAATAAACTAGAGGACCCAAGGGTGAGATGAGATATAGGACTCAATGACGGTGATGGGGTTAGGGCAATCTTGGTAACAATTGATGGTTTCAAGTCCAATCACGAGACACCAACAGCTAGAATTGCGATGTCGTCTGTAACATTACATGATGCCTATGTTATCATTGTTCTTAAGAATGTAATATTCATTTTAAAGTGTACCAGAAGGGAAAAAAGTGCCCTAAATGGGTTCTTACCTCAGTAGAGGGAAACCTCTGGATAGACCAGCTCTTGTTCATGGACAAGAACACGGGCAAAAATTTCCAGAAGGTCTAGCACTGGATTGGTGATCTTAACCAGGGCATGGGAAGCTCTGGAGGATCCGGAGGCTTCCCTCTACCAAGATAGGTATCTAATTTTGTACCCTTTGGGCCTCACAGGTTACTTTAAGTGCAGGCACCACAAAATGTCTGCAAAATACTTTTTTTATACACCACATTCTACCCCATACACTTAAAGGTCCTCCCCCATTTGTCCTGGCCTAATCAATGGGGTTGGGCAATCAGATATGATTACCTCCAAGGGTCCTCCTTACAGTTAGGACTATATAAAAAGTGTTAATTGTGGTAAAATGGTACCACTTGGCATGAAGTGAAAGGGCGTGAGACTGCTGTGAACTTTCTGACTGAAGAAGTCCAGTCAAAGGGGCATAAACTATCCCACACCAAGATGGCTGACTCCATAACATCAAAAACCAGGCATGCCTGTGTTGTCTCACTCTTGACCCCCTGCCCCCCAAACTGCTGGAATACAACCTTCAGCTTACTACAGAGGCTGCAACCTCAAAAACATGATCTGAGTGAGTAGTGTACATGTATGAATATAGTACAAGGACAGACTAAAGAACTGAGCCCCTTTCATCCAGGCAGCTATGATTATGCTGGGATAGGTAAAGTATAGATGACACATTGATGGCAGTGCAGGATGGAAATAGCAATGTGGGGAGGACTGGCTCTGCTGGGGAAGAGGGAAAGGTCCCCTAAAATGTAACTGTCCATTACCATTTCATAACACCATACCATAACACATCATACAGATTCAAGGCTCCACCAAAAAAACACATAAAAATGTTCTCTTCTCAACAAACACTATTTCTTAAAAATATTTTTAACCATCAATACAGGTACCACAGGGGTGTGCCTGCACCCCATGACAATTTGTCTCTGTAGTTTTACTATTTGCCCTAAGGAGGCAAAAAACTGAAAGCCTAAGTTCACTTCACCACAGACGCAGTTTGCTGGAAATTCTAGGTTCATAAACAATTTAGGGGCAGTTCATAAATGTCCAAGAAACCTGAGTTTGGCAAGTTCGCTCCTCTGCTTAACTACCTAACGACCACGTCAAGACGACGGGCGTGGCTGCGGTGGCAGCCCCACGACTGCCTAATGCCGATTGGCGTAAAGTCCTGGGGCTGCAGTTTGCAGGAGATTGCATGCAGTTTTCAGGAGATCGCACGCAGGGGCTCCGCTTTCAGTCTCCCAGCGGCAATCGGCGCTCGGAGACTGTTAGACGCCGAAACCGCCGTCTAATTACCGTGTACAGAGCTGCGATCTACATCAGCATTGTACTGGGGACAGCTATGTGACACGGCTGTCCCCTCTGTGTGCTCGGAGGTGATTGGGTGTCATAGGCTGCAGCTGATCACGGGGATTGGATGGCGGGGGGAGGGAGGGAGGAGTATTAAAAAAAAGACACATTTTTATTCAAAAAATAAACATATAAATATTGATAAAAAAAACAAACAAACACTGGGGAAGCAATCAGACCCCACCAACAAAGAGCTCTGTTGGTGGAGAGAAAGGGGAGGGGGGAATCACTTGTGTGCTGAGTTGTGCGTCCCTGCAGTGAGGCCTTAAAGCTGCAGTGGCCTATTTCACAAAAAATGGCCTGGTCTTTAGGGGGGGAGTAAAGCCTGTGGTCCTGAAGTGGTTAACAATGTCAACAAACTCCCATTGATGGCATTTTTTCAGCTATACTAAGGGTCCTTTACATTTAATGGGCTTGATCACTAAAGCGTGCTAACGCGTGCACGCCAATGAAAAGCCACTTAGCATGTGCAAAGTGCCTTTACACGCATTAATATGCACGCAAAACGTTACACCGTCCGCGTGCAAAATAGCCTAATAAGCGTACTTTGCACGCAGTCAGTAACAGCTTTGCGGTGCAAACTACTTAGCACCCTAGTTTGCACGTGCAAAGCTTTTAGACATGCTAACTGTGTTAGCATGTTTTAGTGAACCAAGCCCAATGAGTTGGTATGCGTATGGGTGTGTTCATAATATGCATTAGTGTGCATTTTTTCCATAGCAGTGCATTGTGAAAATGCTTTCAGTTAAAACACGTATAATGGGAACTGAGCCATAGGAAAACAAGAACATTACTTTAAAAATCAGTTTTCTTTCAGTTATAACTGAGAGCAACTGATATAGTGAAAAGGGCCCTAAGACTATAGCTACTCAAAGATGTCATCTGATTCCAGTGATTAAATCAAGAGTTAGATTTTACCAAATGGAAACGGGGAAGCAAGGAGTTCATGTGTATGAGGGAACTCCTCATTCATGTTAAAGCTTCCAATTTAGCCAAACCTTTTTTAGCCCCCTGAAAGATCATCGGGGATCCTGGAAGCCATCTTGATGATTCATTGACTATAGATGGTCTTACAATAGCCAGTAAACGCCATGCAAATGCTGTTGCCTTATCAATAGCAACACAGTTGAAATGGTAACAATGTACAGGAACCTTAAGGGGTAAAACCCCTGGAAAATGGGCAAAAGGAGGCAAAATGGGCTTTGAAAGAGGAGCCCCATGCTGTCTATTTTTCAAATGAGCTGTTAAATATGCACTTTAAATATGTAACTTCAATTCTCTTGAAAACAAAAGTGAAGCATAGAATGCTAATGAGCTAAAACCAGACAGCAATTACACTCCCAGCCAGGTATTCAAATTTATTTTCCACCTATAGTTTACAGTCAATGGTTGCAAACTACCGGTACAAGTTTTTTTTTCTGTAAAATGTTTCCACAAGTGTCCTTGGCCTTCATAGGAAATTTGTTTATGTTAGCATATTTAGGAACTTTACTACTTTACTTACAGTAACTTGGAGAGTTGGCACCAAAGACTTCACTGCAAATAAGTCAGTGTTCTAAGTTTCAAGGGAAAATACTAACTTCTGCATTTCTGACTTAGGAAGCCAAATAATGGTTCAGAATTGTTGCTGTTTAATAATCTTGACCATCTTTATTGACCACCGAAGGAAACCGGATCAACCAGAAGCATCCAAATGAGGTTCATTTCATCCAACATGACCATGATGTTAAAGACAACAACACTGACGACTGTTGATAGCCTTACTGGATTTAAATGTACCACCTATCCTCCTAAAACCCGATCTCATCCTATGAGATGGTATTTTTGGCAATGGGGTAAAACTTTCAATGCACAACAAGCAAATGATTGTTAATGGAATCATTGTAATCTTGGTACATTGCCTTGTTCTCTGGCACTTTTGATGCCTATAACATGATAAAGTGCACCACAAGAGCATTTTTCCAATCCCAGTGACATCTATAATATTCAGGGATTCTGCTGTTTGTCTTTTAGTACCAAGTAGTATATTCACAAAAGATTGAACGTGTGCAGTGCATTATAGGATACCCGAGGTGACATGTGACATGATGAGATAGACGTGTATATACAGTGCCAAGGACACAAATAACTATGCTGTGTTCCTTTTTTTCTTTCTCTGCCTGAAAGAGTTAAACATCAGGTATGTAAGTGGCAGTTCCTGTCTGAGTCAGGACTGGGTCAGACTACAGTGTGAGCCTTGCTGATAAGAAATTACAACTATAAAACACTTTCCTAGCAGAAAATGGCTGCTGAGAGCAGGAAATGGATAAAAAGGATCTATAGTTCATAGATTTTAGCTCTGGCATACTTTAATGAATGTGTCATTGAGCAAAAACAATAACTTAAAAAGTAGATTTAAATATAAAATAAAACTGTGGAATATCTTAAAAAGACATTTTTAGGAGAAGGAGGATATATACAATTGTTTATTTCATTAGTTTATTTTCACCTCAGTTGTCCTTTAAGCTTACAAGGATTTGCGCAAAACAAATTGCATAGCTCACTTTGTACATACAACACTACATTGCTTGTGTTACAGAATAGCCAAGCAGCTTGGGGTGACCCAGAACCACTAGGAAAGTATAAGAGACTAAAAGAGACCAAAAAGCCCTCCTACTAAGAACCAATGCTCAGTGTAATTTGCCTTCTTAAAATAGAAGGTATTAGCGATAATTCAACTTTAAGTGAGTGTGGTTTCCATAATGCATCACTACTGTTACTGTATATGCAAATGACCTCTTTTAGGCACTGCAAATTATCCGTGTGCGGGCCACGAACTATAGCATTGTAGCTATAGCAGCACCCAACTCAGGAGCTACGTGGCCAGCGCTGAGCACCAAGGACACCTGCTTTGCTATCAATTGCCCAGGGATGCAGCAGAATGAGGTCTTTATCCCCATGAAATCCCGGGGCAAAATTTTGCTGCCCGGGGGAGGCAGAGCTTTGTGATGTAGCTCTGCCTCCAGTCCAGTCAATCTCCACGGATCTCCGCCTCTCCCCGCCCCTCTCAGTGAAAGAAGACTGACAGGGGAGGGGAGAGGCGGCGATCAGCAGAGATTGACTGCACTGGAGGCAGAGCTACTGCACAAAGCTCTACCTCTACCAGGAAGGAGCCCCAAATCTTGCCCCAGGGATTTCGGAGGGATTAAGACCTCATTCTGCCACGTCCCTGCAGCGAATCAACTTGGGTTATAATGATGAAGAGGCCTGCAGCATAAAAACAGGTATTTTGAAAGGTATTAGACTCTCTTTAACATGCACTGTCAGCAGACATTTACCGTTCTTTTGTGAAAACACCCCAAAGCATCACACAGACTAAACAGTAAGATTACATTTCCATAAAAGGAACATACTGTATATTCCTGCGTATAAGACTACTTTTTAACCCTTGAAAATCTTCTGAAAAGTTGGGGGGTCGTCTTATACGCCGGGTGTCATTGATGCCGGGTGATACGCCCTATCCTGTTACTGCCTCTCAGATCTTCCTCCTGAGGGAGCGCAATCTATTCTTCCTTACCGCTCTGATAAACAGGTAGACAAGGAGAGCTGACCAGTCTACTTAAGGAGAGCTGACCAATGCAACAAGTCAATTGACTATATACTGTTATATACTGGGTAACACATACAGTACAGCACCAGTATCTGTTCATACACAGCACCAGTACATGATTTCTTTATTTTTATTTTAATTTGGTGTGCGTTGGAAGAGGGGTAGTCAGTGCAGTTTCTAGGTTAAACTGCTCCCAGGGCGAGTATCAAAAATACGCCCCCCACCATAAAAAAAAAAGTTAAAATGCTGCCAGCTGCACTTAAGTGCACTCCTGTCCGTTTTTTATCAGCACATCAATGTTACGGATTGTTACGTGTTGCTGAAAAGCGGACAGCAGCGCACTAGTGTGTACAGGCCCTAAAGCACTTGTGCAACGCTTTTTTACTCTGTGCACAAGCACTTCATTTTACTGAGCATGTGCGGACCTTGCTTGTGCATGCCCAGTACAGATACATTCGCCCACGCTCGTTTGCGTTCTGAAAGGAAGATACAGGAAACCCCTGGACTATCCTGCCCTTCCATTGAGGCACCACAGCTCCCAGCAAGCCCTACCTCCATTATAGAAGTACCACAGTTTCCAGCATGCTCATCCTCTTCAATGGAGGTACCACAGTTCCCACATAGTTTTGGATTGTCACTAGGGCCTCAAGAGATGGCTGCCCAATGTGAATTGTGGTCCCCTGCAGAACATTTTTCAGTGGAGCGCACTATCCTGTCCGGCTGGCTTGCTCCTCTATGTGCTTCATACTGGTGGGCGCCTCATCTGACCTGACGGCATGAACATACTCCAGTGGTGTCAGAAATGAGGTGCATGTGAAGGTGAAAAGCAAAAAACTCGCAGGGGAGCGCACCATCCAGACAGGTGTCTGTGTGCTCTGCTACGAATATTCAGAAGCTCCAAGGGACCACTATTCACTGGGAGACCAGGAGGGGCTCTAAGGGAAATCACAATACTATATGGAAGAGAAGGGGCATGCTGGGATCTGTGGTGCCTCTATAGAAGGAAGGTGCATGCTGGGACCTGTGGTGCCTCTGTGGAGGAGCATGCTAGGAACTGTAATGCCTCTATAAAGGGGAGGGAGGAAGGGGCTTGCTGGGAGCTTTGATACCTCTACAGAAGGGAGGGAAATGCTGGCAGCTGTAGTATCTGTATAGGCTGGGAGCTGTGGTACCTCTGTATAAGGGGGGCTTGCTGGGAGCACTGGTACCTTTATACAAAGGGGAGGGTGGCTTGCTGGGAGCACTAATACCTTTATACAGAGGGGAGGGGGGCTTGCTGGGAGCAGTGGTACCTTTATAGAAAGGGGAGGGGGTTTGCTGGGAGCAGTGGTACCTTTATACAGAGGGGAGGGGGGCTTGCTGGGAGCACTAATACCTTTATACAGAGGGGAGGGGGGCTTGCTGGGAGCAGTGGTACCTTTATAGAAAGGGGAGGGGGTTTGCTGGGAGCAGTGGTACCTTTATACAGAGGGGAGGGGGGCTTGCTGGGAGCACTAATACCTTTATACAGAGGGGAGGGGGGGCTTGCTGGGAGCAGTGGTACCTTTATAGAAAGGGGAGGGGGTTTGCTGGGAGCAGTGGTACCTTTATACAGAGGGGAGGGGGGCTTGCTGGGAGCACTAATACCTTTATACAGAGGGGAGGGGGGGCTTGCTGGGAGCAGTGGTACCTTTATAGAAAGGGGAGGGGGTTTGCTGGGAGCAGTGGTACCTTTATACAGAGGGGAGGGGGGCTTGCTGGGAGCACTAATACCTTTATACAAAGGGGAGGGGGGCTTGCTGGGAGCACTAATACCTTTATACAGAGGGGAGGGGGGCTTGCTGGGAGCAGTGGTACCTTTATACAGAGGGGAGGGGGGCTTGCTGGGAGCAGTGGTACCTTTATACAGAGGGGAGGGGGGCTTGCTGGGAGCAGTGGTACCTTTATACAAAGGGGAGGGGGCTTGCTGGGAGCACTAATACCTTTATACAGAGGGGAGGGGGGCTTGCTGGAAGCAGTGGTACCTTTATACAGAGGGGAGGGGAGCTTGCTGGGAGCAGTGGTACCTTTATACAGAGGGGAGGGGGGCTTGCTGGGAGCAGTGGTACCTTTATACAGAGGGGAGGGGGCTTGCTGGAAACAGTGGTACCTTTATACAGAGGGGAGGGGGGCTTGCTGGGAGCAGTGGTACCTTGAGAAGGAAATAAATGGGCCCCCTAATGCTGTGGGGTGGGGAAGGGGTTGTCAGGACAGAGGAGCAGGACAAGTACTCACAGCATGCAGGCCAGGGGGACACAGGCAGCAGAGACGCAGACACATCCTGTCCGTTTGGCTGAACACTCTCCCCTTCCCCCGACACCATGCTTTGAACTCGGACTCTTGGAGGGGAGGGGGGGGGGAAGGAAGAAGCTGCCTGGGACACGCTCTTCAGGAAGTTATCCCGGGGCAGGCTGTCAGAGATGAGCTGCAGGCAAGTGTCATGCCTGCAGCTGTGTGTTTGCTCTGCCCAACGCTCTTCCACCAGGAGAGTCTTTCCCTGCCACCCAGCTTCCCTGCACTTAAGAGCCCCCTGCCCGACCAGACCAGCGACCACGCTATCAGTCATTATGGCAGCCAGCAGGAACCTGCGCCTCCCCCCTTCTCACTGACAGCAGCCATATCGGCAGGAGAGCACAGGTCAGATACAAAGGAGTTGAACTACTGACCGGGGGGTGGCTCCTGCGGCTGCCTCTGTTGCCACACATCATCCAGGAGCGAGGATGCAGCAGGGATCCAGTCAGGGAAACACACGTGGTCATCTCCTTCCAGGGCGCCCTGACACCTGCAGTACCCCTACTGTACGTCAGTGTCACCACGCATTGGTCATGTGGTGTTCACTTGACGTTGGGCACGGCTGGCAAGGCAACAGGACGCCCAGGAGGAGTGCAGAGCGGTGATCACGCTGGTCTTCCTGGGCTAGGCTGCACTGCGTGTCACTGTCTTACTCTTTCTATTGGTCTGTACTTGCCGGCGCCCCCCTTCGGCCCCCTGCTGCACTGCGCCCCGGGCAGTTGCACGTACCGCACGCCCCAAAAAACGGCCCTGGGGGTAGTCTTATACAGTGAGTATATCCCAAACTCTATATTTTAACTGGAAAAGTTGGGGGGTCGTCTTATACGCCCAGTCGTCTTATATGCCGGAATATACGGGTACACAGCAAAAAAAATCCGAGGTTTGAGTCCTACTCTATGGGAAAAAAAAGTAGAGAGTTCCACGTTAATCAGGAACTGTACTGAAAATAATGTAATGAATAAAATCGCTTTTTTTTTTTTTTTTTTTTAAATATAATATCCATTTATAAGTTATTTAGTCAGTGTTTGCGCATTGCAAAATCTTTCCTTTCCCTGATTTTCATTCTGAAATATATCACTGGTAGACATCTTTGTGCTGGGAATACACCATACAATCTTCTGCCAGACAGATAAAGTATAACATGTTGGACATCTATCTTACCATCTATCTGCCGAGCAATTAGGCAATGTTCTACTCAGCAGGAGATAAACAGAAGACAATGCACCAGAGATAATGACCAGTCTCTACAGAAAATTATCTAATTATGCATTCTAACAGAAAATCTAACAGAAAAAACTAACAGAAGAATCTAACAGAAAATTGTATGGTGTATTCCCAGCATTAGTTCTGCCAGAAACAGCTCTGTGGAATGTTTGTTTCTGAGAGTTCCAAAGCCAGTATAAATAATACCTGGTCTCCCAGAATGCTCTGAGAGGAGATTTTGCATATCTAATCAGCCTAGGCTAAGCATCACTGAGAGGGTGGGGCTACATACCAACATACAGCAATAGATACATATAGGAAGTGTTTCTGATGCTGAAACCAGGATAATTACTGTAAAAGAGGGTATCTTGAATAATTTATTGCATTCTGCAATATGTCACTACGGTGACGGTTTAACTGTCATCAGCTTCCTAACAGGAAATGTGCCGCTCCCAACAGAGAAACCTTTTGCTAGTCATTATTAACATCTTATTCCATATGCTGCAAGTGATTTCACCGTCCTGCCAGAAACCCATTGTGTGATAATCTCTCCACGTATGGCAGGTGTAACCCTGCCTGACCCATAAACACATGTCCACAAAGCCGCCTGGCTGCCCTCAGAGCGTCTCTTCACAAGTTTCATACCACAGCCTAGGCTACGGCAACATTTTCCTCAGTGACAAAAAAAGAGAGAAGAAAAAAGTGACTTTTATATACATTTCACAGGTGCAAATGATTAATGCGCAGATGTGACCTAGTGTGTTGAAGGCTCGATAATAAGTTATTTTTGGCAGCACGCGGTGATGCAGGTAATCTGTATTGTGATGACTGGCTGACCTTTCCCATAATCCCCCAGGTGGCAGCAAGCCAGGGAAATCATATTACAATGCACACTCTTACACCTATGTCATCCCTTCACCAAACAGGAAACTTGGTGGAAGGAAAATAAAGACGAGGATGCAGATAGCCTGACGTGCTTTCATTTACACAGAGATTCATTCTGCGTAATACGGATTACATGACGCTCACTTTACTCACTGGATATTATCATGCTAATGAATCCTCTCTCATAAAGCCTGCTACAAGAGCAACAAAGCAATAACACTGATTCCTGTCGTTACCGGCCTTTGATATGTAATGCCTGGAACACACATCCAATTTTGATTTGTTCATTTGACCACATGCGTGTAGTATGAGGATCAATAGATTTGGAATACAATGAACAGATTGTGTAGGTAACCTCTCATACTACATGTAAGTGTGTACTAGCCTAAACACTCTGGTGATGACCTGGTATATACCATGAGTGTAAGTGAGTCTCAAGGAACTCATTAAGGGCCCTTTTCCACTAGCGGCGATTGCGATGCTGAATCGTAAAATCGCCAACCACTAGTGATTTTTAAATCGCTACGGTTTGCATATTAACATGGGAATCACGGTAGGTAATTTCCACTACCGCAATTCTTTTTTAATCAAACGCGATCGTGCCGCGGAGCGATCTTTGCCGCGATTTTGCTATGCAGTGCATTGCATAGCAAAATCGTGAATGCAATCGCAGAGAAGTTTCCTGCACTTTGCGATTCAGCAATCGCTAGCGTTTAGCGCGAACGCTAGCGATTGTTAGTGGAAAAGGGCCCTTAGGGCTCGTTCACATCTAGGGCGTTTTCGGCCTTTTTTTAAGAGCAAGCGATTTTGAAAATTGCCCTCAAATTGCTTGTGCAGTGATTCCCTATGAGAGAGTTAACATCTGAGCAGCTTAATGGAAGGTATAGGGAAATCACAGAAAGGCTTGAAAAAGTGCTTTGCGTAGCAATTTCCCAGGCGCTTTTAAGAATAAATACATTGTATTTATTCTTTTCCGGTTCAAAGAGTTCACTTCCTGACTGACGTCAGGAAGTGAAAAAACGCAATCGCTCTGCAAAAGGACCTACAAAAGCGCTTTGCACAAAATCGTAGCACACAGTGGAGCGCCAGGAGGGGGAAAAATTGCATACAAAATCGCAAAACGCTTGCGTTTGCGATTTTAATTTTTTTAAGATGTGAACAGAGCCTGATGGAGTGATTTTTAGTGAATGGTCATGTTCAGATTAAAGGGGAAGATTATATTAAAGATTTTAAACTTTAAAGATTTCAAACTTTCCCTTTGCAAATAATCATCAACAGGCAGTTTTGCAGTTAGACTTAAAGGGAACCAGAGATGAACGTTTCACACAAAATAAACATATTAGTTGATAGCTTGTAAAGAATAAATGCTCTACCTGATAATTTTGCCTCTCTGGTGTGCCTTTTTTAGTGTTTTTTATCCATTATTGCTCCAGGAAAAATCAAATATGGCCGCCGGCTCATATCCCTTCTCCTTCCGGGTTATATGAGTTGTTCTGGATGTGCTGTCTAGGCTATATGAGACTATGCTGCTATCTAGGCTTATGCAGCCTTTCATCTGTGTGCTTTCATTTTGGTATGATCTGCCTTGTAGGAAGTGTCACTGATAATAACTGCAGTTTCATTCCTATGAGAATCTAGTGCACACAGAGCACACAGGGATCATATTACAGCCACAGAGCTTCTCTCTCAGGACTCAGCAGCCCCTCCCAGTCATAACAGCTCTCAGTATGCAAAGCAGAAGATCTAAGCCAGGAGGGGGAAGGCTTGGGCTTGAAAACACTTCACAGAAGAGTGACTCAGCTATAATGATTCCAGGTCAAACCTCGACTGAATAGTCAATGGATTCTTATCACAGTTGCTAATAGACTAATTAAGCAGATAACAATGAAACAAAAAGCAGGGTAGGTGTTTACTGTCATGTTCCCACTGATAAATGTAATAAAATACATGAGGGTGCTTCATCTCTGGTTCTCTTTAAAGAGGAACTTCAGCCTAAACAAGCATACTGTCATCAAGTTACATTAGTTATGTTACTTAGAACAGATAGGTAATATAATCTCTTACCCACCCTGTTTTAAAAGAACAGGCAAATGTTTGTGATTCATGGGGCTGCCATCTTTGTCATGGGGGCAGCCATCTTTTTGGTTGAAAGGAGGTGACAAGGAGCAGGAGACACAGTTCCAACTGTCCTGTGTCCTGATTACCCCTCCCAGCTGCACACGCTAGGCTTCAAATGTCAAATTCAAAAAATTGCACCAAAACAGCAGAACGAGAACAACAACATCAGAAATCCCATCATGCTTTGCACAGCGTCAGGGGAAAAAAGCCCGGGCAGTTTTCTTCTGTGCAGCTAAAAATGAGGCTTGTATAAGAGAAACAAAGTTCTGATGCTGTGAAACTGTTAAAGAAACACCAAGCCTTTTCAGTGCTGCTGAGTCGATTTTTAGTCTGGAGGTTCACTTTAACAACTGCCATTCAGGGAATTCTTTTGAAAACAAAGAGAACATGAGGAAATGAACTAGACTAAAACTTGTCGGTTCAGTCAAATTTTAACTGCTTACTTTGTTTGCTATAGTGGTCCTTTAAGTATAAGTATACAACCACTGTAAAGGTACCCATCAATGATACAATCTTGATTGTACAATCTTATCAAATGTATCTAGTGCAATGGATACTTTAGATAGTCCCTCATATTACAGAGAAGTGGTAATATTACACAATCAAAATTGTATCATTAATGTGGACCTCAAAGGTGTTCAGTTAGATTTTAACTGCTTACTTTTTTGCTGTAGTAGTCCTTTAACTGTGCTTAAAGTGAACCTGAGGTGAAAATAAACTGATGAAATCCTCCTACAAATAACTTTTTTAGATATCCCATGGTTTTATTTAAACATTTACAAAGTAGATTGAATGTTTTATTGTCTCTGCTCAATAGCAGTCTATTAAGTGTCCCAGAGTCAAAATACATGAAGTACATATACAAGAACTATTGATCTTTTTTTTTATCTCTCCCCTGCCCCAGATGTTGTATTCTGCCAGGAATACTGTAATTTGCTTATCAGTGAGGTTAACTATATTCTCGTCAAGACAAAAGCTGTCACATACATGCCTGAAAATTAACTCAGGTGGCAAAATAAAACAAGTAAGACAGCCTAGTTATTAAAATGTTTTTCACTGTATATACACGTTTATCTCATCATATCACATGTCGCCTCGGGTACACTTGTGTGTGTAAAATGTCTTAATAACACAATATGTTTGTATTACCTATGTTTTCCCCATTTTTATCCTTGCGTTTCACCTCCACTATGAACAGTAGGAACTGTTACTACATTAAGTGTTCACACTAACTGTAAACTAGCTTTGAAAAAAATATGCTTCTGTCATGTTTCTTTCATTCTCCCTTGTACTGTAAATTGCTAGTTACACTGACTAATAAGCCTAAGTCCACACTATGAGCACTACTTAAAGTGGAAATATACTACCAAAACTAACATTTCAGTAACCACACTTACGGTGCCCATACATGGTACAATAAAAACATTTGATTCTCCCATTTTTTTTGACCAAGCGATTGAATCGAAAATAATCTTTTTTTTTAATCAAGAAAAATGAATGATTATCCCGTTTTTTTCAATAAAAATCCAATCAAACGTGTTGGAAAAATCTTTATATATGCGATCTAACAAAATAATCAAACAAAATTGTCCAATCTAAAAATTAAATAAAAAACTGTACCGTATATGGAACCCATTAGGTACATAAAAGAACATTTGAAAGCATTCCTACACATTCCGTTTGTAAAAGCTTTCATTTTTCCTGCAGAGGGCAGGAAAAGATTGCTAATATTTGGCCATTGGTAAATGTAAATCATTGCCAGCTGAAGCTCTCTGAGACATGTGTCTTCACTCTGCCTCCTTCCGTTTGTGCTGAAGTGACTCAGCTGATGCTAGGGCAATGGGCATGATTCACAAGGCTTTTTCACCTGTTTTCCTCTGTTTTCACCTTATCTATGTTACATTTTAAGCTCCCAAAGAGCAATATAATTAAAATAAGAAAAGTAATATTGAAATGAAGTTAATCAGGAACAACTTACTTTGAGTGATTATTTTGCTTGTAAATGTGCTGGAAGGGTATTTGTATCAATTAGGTGACAAATAAGTCATTTATGAGAAATTTTGTGAATACAGCCCACTGTGTCTGTTTAGCAGAAGAAAGGATGCAGAGTAAAGACACATGCAGAGTGCTTTACCTGGCAATAATTGCATTTGCCTTTGACAAGAGATAAGCAAGCTTCTCTTGCTCTCTGCAGTGAAAATAACGATTTTTCCACGCTGGGGATGTGTGGGAATAGTTACTGAGTAGTTACTGCCACTTTCGTTAATCCCACTTTAACACAAGTGTTAATACTCCCCTCTTGCTGTATGCATAATTAGCTGCACAGAGCAAAAAGATGTGCAACTGTACTTATCCAAAAACAGACACACTCAGTGCTCACTGTGATGCCAGGAAGGCTGAATGCATGTGGCTGGTACTGCAGATAAAACGAAAAATATCCACTTTTTTTGTAAAACCCCTTGTGAGGTATAACTCTCAAATGAGGGCATGGTTTGGTTTTCTTTTAATCAACAAGGTTGTAACAAAAGAGTGTACTTATTACAATTTTATAACAGCCCAGTAATTGCAAGTCACAGTAGTAGAACGACAACAACATCAACTAGTACTAGTAATATATGTACTAATACTACTAATATGATTGTATCAGTTTGCAATTTACTTTGTCAACTTGCAATGGGCAGAAATTTCTTGGAAAATTGAAATATCAATTGACCCAAAAAGTGAAAGGGTTAATTGATAGACCTCACTGGCAGAGTATGGCAGGAGGGAAGGATACAATTTTGGTAGAATTTTCTTGATTGTTCTTGTGCCACTGTACCCTCAGCACTCTCTCTACCCTCTCTGTAATACAAAAAGGAGGCATTTAGCTGAGCCAAGCACTGCCATTCCTTAGCATGCCTTAGGGCAATCAGTTCCTAGGCATCCAGGTCACACCTCCTAGTCTGAAGATTTTGGATGTTCAGCTCAGCTACCTCCAGCTGCATGAAGTGTGACCTCCTGACATCGGCCTGTGCCTGAGGTGTACACAGAGTGAGTCACTTTAGCAGCTGACAGACCCCATGTTGAAGGTCAGGCTATCTACTGAGCTAACAGCTGCACATCCACGTTTAATCTTTCCTGTATGTGACAGTTCCCTTTATGCTTAGAAACGTAGCTATATATTAAGTGACTGGGCTTCTCAAATTATAAAAAAGCAAATCAAAACTCATATAAATATTACTCATCAATCAGAACTCCTAATCTTGACATTTTTTCTTTTGCAGTGGTAACTTCATTTCTTTTTGCTTAGCATTTAGCATTTATAAAAACAAGGTAAAATATTACTAGTGGCTAGCACTCTAGCATCTCTGGGTCTCCAGTTTGAATCTGGGCCAGGACACTACATGCAAGGAGTTTGTATGTTCACCCTGTGTTTGTGTGGGTTTCCCCCGGGCTGTCAGTCTCCTCCCACATTCCAAAAACATACAGTTAACGTTAATGTGGTACTTAAAGGGGATGTCCAAGGTGGTTAAAAAGCAGACATCTTATGTACATCGGGCTTCCTCCAGCCCCTTGCAGCCTTCTTGTGCCCCCACCGCAGCTCCGCTCCCCGCCGGTGGCTCTGGGTTCCCTCCTGTACAAAATGCCTCCTGCGTTTCAGCGTGCGGCTTACAGAGTAACACTGACATCATCCGGACTGCGCAGTAGATGCCAACCTGGCGAGGTCGGCATCTGCAGCGGAGAACATCGGAAACCTCCGGAGCTGCGGCGAGGGCACAGGACGGCTGCCAGGGGCTGGAGGAAGCCCCAGGTAAGTAGATTTTTTTCTTTTTCATCATCTCGGACCTTCCCTTTAAGTGAAAATAAAGTGAAAAAATAAACAAATGTATCTATCCTCCTACTCCTAAAATGATTTTTAGATATCCCACAGTATTATGTTATGTTTAAAAGCTTAAAAAAAAGCAGATTCATTGTTTTGTCTCAGCAGAATGTAGCAGTCTGTCTCTGTGTCTCAGATTGCACAAATATATGAACTATTGACCTTTTTTTTTTTTTATCTATCCTCTCCTGGCAAAGAACTGGGCTTCCTAGAGCAAAGTATTTTATGGCTGTAATTCCTTATCAGTAGTCAGACTGGGTCCTGATATTAACTCCTCCAGGTAGAGAAGGAAGAAAAGCACTCCAGCATATTTAAACTAAAGATAGATAGATAGATAGATAGATAGATAGATAGATAGATAGATAGATTTAGATTATAATAGGGACATAACAGATGATTTTAAGCTCCTCTGAGGGACAGCTAGCTTCAAGACTGTATACCGTTTGGAGAGTTGCTGAAGGTGTCAGTATAAATACTACTACATAATAGTAATAATAATAACAATAATTGTAGTAGTAGTAGTAGTAGTAGTAGTAGTAGTAGTAGTAGTAGTGAGAGAAATAGTAGTTAGCCCAGCACCAGAAGCCTGTGCAGCTGCTAGTGGAGGTTTGCTTATATTAATATCTGCAGTTATGTGTGGAAATAAAGCAGGCACAGGCATAACACAGCAGCTGGCCAGTGATAATCACATTACAGACTTGTATCTCCACAATAACTTAGCAGCTAGTAGTGCAGAGGGCTGGCAGCAGCATGAGCTCGGGTTACATGGGGCTAGTATCTATATCGCCTGTTTCAGCACCACGGACAGCGCAGATACCCCGGACAGCTCCTTACCGTCTTCATTCTCGTCAAACACCGGAGTTTTGTGCGAGTGATTGGCACCCATCATAATCCTCGGGGCTCTCACCATCCCCAGCAGGAAGACCCCAGCAGAGGACGGGCATGCAGCATCTCATCAGGTGAGGCAATCCGATCCCATAGCACTTTGTGAGCAGCAGCAGGAACACAAGACCCCCAAAGCAGGCTCCACAAGCTGTGCAGGGGTCCCCGGCTCATCCAGCTTACATAGGCAGAGAAGAAATGCTGAGAGCTCCGTCTATGCCCCTAACTCTCTCCTGTAACCTGACCCGCAGCAGAGCTGTCCTCACATCAGCAGCTGGCTAGGCTGATGTGCAGTGATGATGGGGGGGATCCTCATGTGCTGCCAGCCAACACAGTGGAGCAGATCCATCCCTCCCTTGGCAGGCTGCGAGTGATTTGAGTATTTACTAACGGCACGCTCATAGCATATCAATACTCTGGACTGAGAGCAGGGAGGGGGGGGGAGGGAAGGAGAGGGCTGGTGTGATTCTGGGGAAATCAGACACACAACGAGTATTACCATATTCCCAGCTGGAGGTAGAGAGGGGATGGCTGGCAGCGCAGGTAGCTGTGACAGAAGATGGAGCCTGATGTATTCCATTCCTGGCAGCTAAACACCTCTCTGTCCTCTTCAGTCTGCCTGATGCTGGCTGCACATTATGATGCCTCTATTATTCCAGTGTGTTAGTGGGTCTTCTTTATCCAAGCAGGAAATTTGGGCACCTGCTGTCAGAAGAAACTTGGGTGCCCCCATAAGCAGCGCCATTATAAATTTGCGGCTATAGTGTGAAGTTTGGGCGCTCAGTCCGCACGAGATATAGCAGGTGCCCTGGGTGTCCAAATCTCACATAATAGCTGCAATCTACAGTATAATGATCCCTAAAGTAATTGCGGCGAATTGGAAGAGGGTGTCGGTTAAGGTTAGGCATGGTGGTGGTGGTGGTGGTGGTTGGGGGGTTTAAAGAGAACCTGTACTGAGTAAAAATATTTAAAATAAACACATGAGGTAACTTCAAATGAACATTACATAGTTACCTTGCCATCAGTTCCTCTCAGAAGCTCACCATTTTCTTCTGACAATAATCCCATCCAGTTCTGACAATATTTTGTCAGATCTAAAATATATCAGTTGCTGTCAGTAAAATATCAGTTGCTGTCAGTTATAGCTGAGAGGAAAACTGATGTACCAGGTAATGTCCATGTTTCCCTGTGGCTCAAGTGGGCAATGTTACAGTTTAACAGTATAACTGTTATGGGTAATGGTCATTTTCAAAATGGAGGACGGAAAATTCCCTTGATCACAGTGAACAAACAGGACGCGGGACAGGAGAAAGACACCAAGGAGTAGACTACATGGAAGGTAAGTATGACTTGTGTATGCTTATTTTGACTTTTAATTTTCAGATCAGGTTTTCTTTAAGGGTTAGGTGTGGGACAGCAGTTCAAGTTAGGCTTTGGGGGGGGGGGGGGGGAGTTTTAAGGGTGAGAGTCTGTTCCCACTTGAGCGGGAGAACTGACATTTTTTGTCCATTCTCCACTTCACAGTGAACAGCTCCTATTTTATAAATCCGCAGGATGCGATGCAGGTCGGCTCCCGTTGACCACACATGTTCCGGAAAAGTAGGAACATAGCCTTAGGTGTGTGTGTGTGTGTGTGTAGGGGGGGGGGCAGTTAAGGTGAGGCATCAGTAAGGGAGGGTTTCTGAGAATAGGTTAAAGAGAACCATGATCAAGGATTAAACTTCATCCCAATCAGTAGCTGATACCCCCATTCCCCTTTCCGATTACAATTCTTTACCTTTTCTCAAAGGATCATCAGGGTGCTGTGTATGGCTGATATTGTGTTAAAACCCCTCCCACAGTGTGATGTGAGGACTATGGTGCTGACATCACACTGTGGGAGCCTTGTTGCATTGTGGGAAATACCAGCTGTTTCCAACTGTCAAAAAAGCAAGCAGCATCTCCTTGCACTGACATCGCCTGCCAGCAGTAAAAATGTCACCATGTAATAAATGTCAGAATGTAAATCAGGGAGAGGAAAGATTTTACAATGGGCAAATACTGACTAAATCATTTATACATAATTATTGTGAAAAGTAAGCACTTTTGTTCATTACGTTATTTTCACTGGAGTTCCTCTTTAAGTTGTAGTAAAAGCCAATATTTTACAAAAAAAAGTGTAATTTACACTTTTAAAATGTAGCATTTAACCGTAAAATGTTACCAACATTCTACTACCCGAAACCGGGTTCCCAAATTTCCTTGCCCCCTTTTTGCACTGATTTTGATCATTTTGTCCCCCTGTTTTGTACTGAGTGTAGCCACACAAAGCTAGCTGCACTCAGTTTTCATCAATTTACAACAATAACATTTCTGATAGAATCTGATAAACATTGGATTGTTCAGTGTTATCTATATCTCTCTACTTTTCTTCACATTGCCAGAATTGTTAACTAAACATTAAGGACCTGGCTAGTTTGGAGCATTCTGTGCTGCGTGGGCTCTCCAGCCCGCAGCACAGATCGAGAACCACGCAGGGCAACCAGACTTCGCCCCTTTTTTCCCCACTAGGGGGATGACCTGCTGGGGGGGGGTCTGATCGCCGCCACTCTGTGTGGCCGAGCGGGGGGGGGCTCCTCAAAGCCCCCCTCCACAGCAATTTCCACCCTCCCTGTGCTTCCCTCCCTCCCCTCCTTCCCCTGGGCAGCGGAGGACGGAGATCCGTCCTGCACCGCCTCTAATAGGCTTCAGCCTAGCAGATGCCATCGATCCCCGGCCAATCAGAGGCCGGGGATCGCCAATCTCCTTTACGGCACTGCTGCGCAGCACCGCCGTATGGATGTAAACAGTGGGGATTTCTTCCCCGCGTGTTTACAATTAGCCTGCGAGCCGCGATCGGTGGCTCGCAGTTTGTTCACGGAGACACCCTCCGTGAACTGACATGGAGGTAATTCTACTTACGACCTACCACCGCCTATCGGCATTAGGCGGTCGTTAAGTGGTTAACACATGTATGGCTACCCTAAAGGAGGGTACACACATCAGATAAATGTCTTTGGAAACTGAAAGATCACAGACCAATTTTACCACCTTCCCTGTAGTATGAGAACATACTCTACACAGTCTATTCTATTGAGTTGAACTCCCCATCAGATAAAAATCTTTGCAAGATGCTGGACACAAAGATGCTGTACACATGCAACAGATCAGTATCTGCAAAAGATCAGTTCCTGCAAAAGATCCGTTCTTGCAAAATGCATTCATAGTCTATGAGATCTGCAGATCCTCATATACACCGTTGTTTAACTGACATTCATCTGCAGATCAGATCAGATCCACCAGGATGGATTTTCAGATCTGCAGATGATTGTCAGATATGCAGATGAATGTCTGTTAAACAAGGTGTGTATGAGGATCTGCAGATCTCATAGACAATGAATGCATTTTGCAGGAACAGATCTTTTGCAGATACTGATCGGTTGCACGTGTACAGCATCTTTGTGTACAGCATCTTTGTTTGCAGCATCTTGCAAAGATTTTTATCTGATGGGGAGTTCAGCTCAATATAATAGACTGTGTAGAGTGTGGCTCTCATACTACATGGAATGGGGTAAAATTGGTCTGTGATCTTTCAGTTTCCAAAGACATTTATCTGATATTTGTGCCCACCTTAAATGTGCCCATTTCTGCCGCCCGGACGTGAAGCTCATGTCCGGGTGGCTGCTCTGCTGCAGTGAATAGATAATGTCAGCGCAGGTCTATAGTAATACAGCTTTCGTAATTTTCTGGTATACAGGATCTTCGAACAAAAAGGTAAAGAAGCAAGGCTTACCAGATTCCAACAACCCACATTATAAGGTTGTAAACAAGTTTGATAGATGGTCCGCAGAACTTTCAAATGGTGTCGTTTCACCAGCGATGTTGCACACCACAGATTCCTCCGGAATATATTAGATATCCTGAGGTCGCAGAGACTCGCCAAAGAGGAGTCCAGTAGGATAGTGACATGAAAGAGATGTACGGCACATCTAAGTGTAAACCGTCTTTATTACATAACAAGTAAAACAATTTAAAAACAAGGATAAAAGAAACTCACATACGGGGCCCGTGCACTGGGAACCCCGAAAAAGTAGCGCGCATAAAATGGTCAATAGAAGACCTCAAATAAAATGGTGCCGCCTGTCGCGGGAAGGCATCTCTTTCATGTCACTATCCTACTGGACTCCTCTTTGGTGAGTCTCTGCGACCTCAGGATATCTAATATATTCCGGAGGAATCTGTGGTGTGCAACATCGCTGGTGAAACGACACCATTTGAAAGTTCTGCGGACCATCTATCAAACTCGTTTACAACCTTATAATGTGGGTTGTTGGAATCTGGTAAGCCTTGCTTCTTTACCTTTTTGTTCGAAGATCCTGTATACCAGAAAATGACGAAAGCTGTATTACTATAAACCTGCGCTGACTTTATATATTCATTGCTTGTTTGGACTTTTGGACATTGTCCTTCTCGGCTGCGGTCGCCTTCTGCCTTGGCGCTGACACTTGTTGTTTATTTTTGCTCTGTTGCAGTGCCGCACTTCGGCGCGCTCCCGTGCGCGATCGTGGGCGGGCCATCGTGCTGTCCCCCGGTAGCCCTGGGATCAGTGAACGGGAACATGGTTCCCGATCACCGATCAGTGTCCCCAGCAGAAAAACCAAAGCGCTCTTACAAGAGGCTTCAGTCTTTCTGCACATAAAATTTTTTTGCGTCCCCTTTGTGCTTCCGCTTGGCGAGAAGCACAAGGAGAAAAGAAAAAACTCAGGGTCGCCATCTTGTGGCCAAATAGTAAAACTACATCTACATATTTTTTACATTGAAATTTACACATACAGGGCCAAATGCAATTCACTTTTTCACCTGGGTTTTCTCCTAGGTGATATTTCCAAAACTTGTCATAAAATGACTTTCAAACTATCAGCAAGCAAACAAATACTCAAAATAATGCTGACAGTAGTTTTTCACCTACTTTTTAGGTACTTTTCCCATTGTAAAATGCTAAAAAGTGATTTGAAAACGAGGATGAAAATTTATCTCCTAGCAGAAAAGTCAGGTGAAAAAGTGAATTGCATATTGGCCATAATAACATTAAAAATTAACTGTTTATTTCCCACACCAAAATATAAAATTTTTAATGGAAAAAAAAAATTACAATAAAAAAAAAGACATAAATAGTTACCTAAGGGTCTGAACTTTTAAAATATGCATTTGAAGGGGGTATACTACGAACATTTTTTAAATTATAAGCTTGTAAATAGTGATGGATGCAAAACTGAAAAAATGTACCTTTATTTCCAAATAAAATATTGGCACCATACATTGTGATAAAATTTAAATGGTGTCATAACTGAGACAAATGGTTATTTATGGTAGTGTGGATTATTTTAAAGTAATAATGGCCAAAAGCTGAGAAATAATGAAATTTTTCCATTTTTTTCGTATTAATCCTGTTAAAATGCATTTATAAAAAAAAAAAAAAAATCTTGGCAAAATGTACCACCCAAAGAAAGACTAATTAGTGGCGGAAAAAACAAGATATAGCTCAATAAATTATGATAAGTAGTGATAAAGTTATTAGTGAATGAATGGGAGGTGAAAATTGCTCTGATGCATAAGGTGAAAAATCCCCGCGGGCTGAAATGGTTAATGGTACAATTGTTTTTAATAAGCTCCTTCACACATGGATATTTAAACAGTTTGGACAGTTTCCTCGAGAAGATGATCTTGTGTCTGTGGACGTAATAGATGTCTGGTAACTAATTGCTTTTTCAGGAATTTATGTTGTACATAGATGTAAATTATTGCTGCAGTTCTCCATTCCACTTGCGAGTGGTGCCAGGAATACCAGTGCATTTGCAAATCAAATCCCCTGACAGATTGGACTGCCTATTTATGGCCTGTTTGTGCTTCAGACCAGTGCCAGATTTGCTGGTTCGAAATGGTCAATGAGATGTAAATAATTTTGAGTTGATGCGGGATTACACAAATTTTGCATGCAGATTTATGCGGCTTGAAAATGGACCAATCAAATTTTACCTCAGCAGGACTTAATTGGTTCATGTTCATGATGCATACATTTGCATACAAAATACATTTGCATAATGCTGCATTAACTCAAAATTATTTGCATCTCGTTGACCATCCTTATTGCTGTATCTAGACCCTTCTGTTCATGTCTTGAACCCAGTTCTGTGCCTTTTGATCCTGAGTCCTGACCTCTGCTAACTATTATACTGGCTTTGCCTTTTGCCTTCTGATTTATGTACTGTGTATCTCTGTGTATATTGTCCATGTCTGAACCTTGTATATCCCTATATTGTTTGTGATTAGTTAGTTAGTTGGTATATAGGATCTTGGTGTTGGGTATGCTGGGTTTTGTTGTCCACTGTGTGTTTGCTGTGATCTCACTTGTGCACAATTACAGTGCTGCCCATAATTATTCATACCCCTGGAAAATGTTGACTTAAAGTTACTTTTATTCAAACAGCAAGTATTTTTTTGACAGGAAATGACACAGGTGTCTCCCAAAAGATAATAAGACAATGTACAAGAGGCAATGTTGTGGAAAAAAAAGATTTCTCAGCATTTATTTACATTTGAGCAAAAAGTGTCCAGTCCAAAATTATTCATACCCTTCTCAATAATCAATAGAAAAGCCTTTATTGGCTATTACAGCAATCAAACACTTCTTATAATTGCAGACCAGATTTTTGCATGTCTCCACAGGTATTGTTGCCTATTAAATTTTAGCAATGAGCTCCAAATATTTCAGGTTGCATGGTCTTCTTGCCATCACCCTGATCTTTAGCTCTCTCCACAGATTCTCAATTGGACTCAAGTCAGGACTTTGGCTGGGCCACTCCAAAACGTTAATGTTGTTGTCTACTAACCATTTCTTTACCACTTTTGCTATGTGTTTTAGGTCATTGTCATGCTGAAATGTCTCTGCAGACTGCCTAATGTTGTTGTTGAGAATCCTCATGTATTGCTCTTTTTTCATGGTGACGTTAACTGTGATTAGGTTTCCTGGTCCATTGGCTGAAAAACACCCCCAAAGCATTAGGTTCCCACCACCATGTTTGACAGTGGGGATGGTGTTCTTCGGGTTGAAGGCTTCTCCTTTTTTACACCAAATGAAGGAAACATCATTGTGACCAAACAATTCAATTTTTGTTTCATCTGACAATAACACAGAATACCAGAAGTCTTCTTCTTTGTCCAGATGAGCATTTACAAAGGATTGTCTGCCTTGAGACATTGCCACAAGCAGAGCCCAGATTCACCAGGAAGACCTTTGTGGTGATCCTTGGATTCTTTTTCACCTCTCTCACTATCCTTCTGGCCAGCAATGGTGTCACTTTTGGCTTTCGACCACGTCCTCTGAGATATTCCACAGTGCGGAACATCTTCAATTTATTTAATAATACTTTGCGCTGTAGCCCACAGAACTTGAAAACAATTTAGAAATGGCCTTGTAGCCCTTTCCTGACTTGTGAGCAGCCACAAGGTGCAACCGCAGGCCCTCACTGAGCTCCTTTGTCTTAGCCATGACTGTCCACAAACCAACTGCTGCTGTTTTTCACATGTTGAGTTGATTAAAACAGCTGTTCCCAATTACGGTAATTAGGATACATTAGAACAGCTTGGACTAATCGGAATGGTATAGATATTTGGATTTTTCCACAGATTGTGACAGTTTGTGAAGGGTATGAATAATTTTGGATTGGACACTTTTTGCTCAAATGTAAACAAAAGCTGAGAAATGTTTGTTTTTTTCCCACAATAATGCCTCTTCTACATCATTATAATCTTTCAGGAGACACCTATGTCATTTCCCGTCAAAGAATTACTTGCAGGTTGAATAAAAGTAACTTTAAGTCAAAATTTGCCATGAGGTATGAAAATTATGGGCAGCACTGTATGTATAGCACAGCCAAAAATAAACTTTATTTACAGTAATTTACTTCCAAACAGTTGTCTGATCTTCAGTATATTTTTGCACAACTAGGTTATCCACTTGTCTGTGCAGACATTCAGCAGTCTGACTGCATAATCCGAGACCCTGACATTTTCTGCTTATACCCCTTCTTTCTCTAAGGGCATAAACATGAACACTCTGCTGAACCAAGCGTTCATGTTTATGTATTACTGCTAATGCCTCTAGGCCAGCCAGATCTTGCCTGACCGCCTCTGGGTTCCTTGGCCAGCCTTTGACCTATGGAAATATATTTCATCCTGCATAAATGAATCAAAGCATATATAAAAAATGAAGAAGTCATCCTCTTCCCATACGCCTACTGATCTGAAAATAGTTCCACGATCTCCATCTTCATGTCTGACCAGTGGTATTTGCATTGCATAGAACAGAGGGGAGTAGAGAAGATCAGGATGCCACCTGCCACACAGGAATACAAGAAAGATGGACTGAAGAGATCCAAGGCAGCCAACTCCTGTTCCTCCAGTCAGTGTCGCCGGCAGTGGTTGTAAATTGTACACAGCTTGGATCTGGGCTAATCAAAATCAGCAGGAAGGGCCCATTCAAGGAAAACAGCATGAAAACACTACAAATATGACAGAATTGCACAATCCAGACATATGATAGCAATCACTTCATGTCTGTACGAGTCTTAAAACCTTTCCTAGTCTTTAATCAACTAACTCATGAATATCTTCTGTCTCATTCACAAATATTTTAATTGATTCGCACAGAGAGCCGTACTGAGTGACCTCTACAATGGTGACATGCATCTAATGCTTACCCAGAAGTTGTGTTATCTCATCCAGGCAGGGATGGATTGTGATAAGATGGGTCCCTAAGCAAAGTAGTACCTTTGGTCCCCTCTTACAGTCGTTTTGGTAATCTGAGACAGGAGAAGGGTCATAAAAAGTGGTAGTTGGTAATCTGAGACAGGAGAAGGGTCATAAAAAGTGGTAGTTGGTAATCTGAGACAGGAGAAGGGTCATAAAAAGTGGTAGTTGGTAATCTGAGACAGGAGAAGGGTCATAAAAAGTGGTAGTTGGTAATCTGAGACAGGAGAAGGGTCATAAAAAGTGGTAGTTGGTAATCTGAGACAGGAGAAGGGTCATAAAAAGTGGTAGTTGGGGCCCCCTGGTACACATTAGGTCTCAGGCAACTGCCTAGGTTACCTTGTGGATAGTCTTGCTCTGCATCCAGGAGTTTGGCATGTCTAGCGATGCTGCAGATAAAGGTGGTCCCCTTTCCACCGTGTGCCTCCTCTAGCATCTTTTCTCCACTGCTGCCACAGGCACCTTTACTCGGTGACCCTGTTTTATGTACCGACGTCACGTACATTAAACTGGGTCATGGGGTACAGGCGCCCCCAGTGATGCAGAGGAGAAACTAGAGGAGGCATGCAGCAGATAGATGAGCTGCTTCAACACTCACCGCAGGCTTGGGGTTGGGAGGGGCCTACATACATTACATGGGGGGGGGGGCAGAAGGCTAGGTAGTTAACTAATATATGGCCACCTTAAGATTATTGCATGGGTCAACCTGGAGTCCCAGAGAAGAATTATCCTCAAGGCAACCTAAGCAAGTGCCTGGGGCCTACTGGGTGTCAGGGGGCCCAATTACCACTTTCTCTGACCACTCTCCCATCTCAGATCACCAAAAGGAGCATAAGGGAAGGGCGCCACAGCTATACAACTACTAACTTGCCTAGAACCCCATTTCATCTTAATCCATCTCTGGCCAGGACTTGCTGGACTGAACAGGGCAACTCTAGACTGTATGGCTAGGAGAGATGTTGCTGAAATGTTACGGATTCCAGTCTGCTTGAGATTCAACGCACCTTGGAGTTAAACTGCCCATAGACTTATAGATTGCCATGCAATGTGTCAAAACAATAGATGCCTTTCTAAACAAAATCAGTTCAGAAAGGAATCAGTTCTTACCACGCATAGCACTGAAATCTATTGAAAATTGATCAACCACAGCATTGTACTGTTTGATGCAGCTCCACTATATAGCCTACTAACTGACTGCTACTCCTGCCACGCCCCAAACCAGACTAGATTTCCCCTTCTGTCTGATTGATACTTTAGATCAGGGATGTAGAACTCCAGTCCTCAAGGGTCAAGGTCCTAACTCAATTTTGGCACAGCTCAGATTAATTGATTGGGCTGAATCAGGAAAGGTGTGGTTTATCAAGCAAAACACATTTCTTAACCTTCTTGGCAGTAACCCCGAGCTACAGTCGGGGTGGAAAACCACAGCTCAAAGCGGTAACCCCGACCTGCACTCGGGGTAGTCGCCGGAGGTTCTATGCAGAGCAATGCGCGACTCACCTCCTGGGGGATCCCAACGTCAGCCACCATTCTTCTTCCTCTCCCCCGAGGCTCTGCTTCCCCCTGGTGAGATCGCCGTCATGTCGTCAGGGTTATAGCGCCACCTGGAGGGTGGAGAGAAAACTGCAGTGCTGGAGCTTAGGAAGGTGAGTAAGTGCTGGGACTGCTGCAGACTCTCTCGTGGTATGCTTCCCCCTAGTGAGATCGCCGTCATGTCATCAGGGTTACAGCGCCACCTGGAGGGCGGAGAGAAAACTGCAGTGCTGGAGCTTAGGGAGGTAAGTAAGTGCTGGGACTGCTGCAGACTCTCTCGTGGTATGATTTTTTTATGCTTTTAGGTTCTAAAAGCACATGAAAAATTGTACCGCTTTTAGACCCTAAAATCAGAAGGAATCATACCACCAAGGTTGGTTAAAGTGAATGTCAACTGAAATGAAAAACAAAACAGATACTTACCTATGGCGAGGGAAGGCTCTGGGTTCTGTGGAGCCTTCCCGTCCCCTCTTTCCAGCGCTGTCACCCCGTTATCAGTATTTAACTCTCCATAGGTAAGTATCTGTTTTGTTTTGGGTTTTTTTCATTTCAGTTGACATTAATTTAATTTTCCAGCCCATCCTAAACACTGGCAAGGTTTTGGCCCTCGAGTACTAGAATTCGATGCCTGTGCTTTAGATTGATTATTGGTCCAAATTGATTGATGTTGGATAGATCTGACTTTGTGGGGAAATCAATTCTCAGTAGACTAATCAAATGTGCAGGAAATTGAACTGGAAAATCAAAGTGTGTATGGGTACCTATTTAACCACTTAAATACCAGAGGTTTCTGCCCCCTTAAAGGGAAGGTTCAGGGAGGGTGGAGAAAAAATAAAAATCAATTTCCACTTACCTGGGGCTTCCTCCAGCCCGTGGCAGGCAGGAGGTGCCCTCGCCGCCGCTCCGCAGGCTCCCGGTGGTCTCCGGTGGCTGACCCGACCTGGCCAGGCCGGCTGCCAGGTCGGGCTCTTCTGCGCTCCAAGTCCTGGCACTTCTGCGTCCCACGCCGGCGCTCTGACGTCATCGGACGTCCGCCGGGCTGTACTGCGCATGCGCCACGGGCTGGAGGAAGCCCCAGGTAAGTGGAAATTTATTTTTATTTTTTCTCCACCCTCCCTGAACCTTCCCTTTAAGGACCAGAGACCGCTGGTACAAGAAACAGCGGAATAGTGACGAATAACGACGAATCGCAGCACATACCTGCCACAATCACCATCACCACCACACATCAGGAACCTGGGCCATCCACTCTGCCATCTCTAAGATGGCAGAGTTCCTGTGAGCCGATCAGGAGCCACTTTCATTGGCTCCTGACCCTGCCTATCAATGTAAGCCAATGGGAGCTGCTTACTGTACGTTGATAGACAGAGTCAGGAGCCAATTAAATCAGCTCCTGACCCGCTCACAGGGCTCTGCCGTTATAGAGACGGCAGAGAAAGTGAGCTGCAGCGGAGAGACAGCGGCGAGATCGTCGGGAGCAACGAGAGCGGTGAGAGCGCGCGGCGTAGGTGCTTTGTCTATTGTCTATTGTACAGTTCTGTGTAATGTGTGGGTGCTGTGTAAGTAAAATATAATTGTATTAGTACATATACCGGCTCTTACATTATTATCTGAATGCAGTCTGTATATGCCGGCAGTACGTCCATTCACAGCAATATTCTACTTTTCATTCTTTTATTGACAACATCGGTTAAGATTCCAAGGATACATTTACTGAAATGTATTCATCATGATATTAATAGTAGATATAATAGCAGACAAAACACTATCAGTAACTCATTATAGCATAATTGCAGCAGAAAGAGCCCAGAAAGGAGAATGATACCTTTCATACACCTTACATTATGATGAGTTGACGCCACACAAAGTATAAACTAGCTTACTGTCTGAGAACACTTTCTGTGGAATGGAGATGGGCATATTTTGGAATGATACTGCCCCCTGGTGGAAGACTGAGCAAAACACTATCCACTGACGGACAACAAAATCTTCATTGAACTAAAACAAATTTCAGGTTTTTTTTCTTTTGAAATGCCATTACACGTATCAGAGGTAAACAAGTCATTTTGTACTGTAATGTTTCTATAAAATAATCTTACCATTACAGCCTGCTGTGTACGTCTTCAATGGTTAGGTAACTTTAAAAGGTACTGGAGACAAAGTAAGTAAAAGAATTGAAACTTAGCTGGGGCTTCCTCAAGCCCCATGTACACCGTTGCCTCCCCCTCTGTCCACTCCGTTTCATCTGTGGGGCAATCACAGTGCAACCCAACTGGTGCAACTGGAACCCTAATCCTGTGCAAGAGTGCAGGTGAAACGGAGTGGCCAAGGAGTTCTCTTTAAGTGGAGCTGAACTCTTGCACATCACACAACGAAAAGTCTTTATTCCACATACAGTTGCTGAAGAAATCCACAATTCTGAGCTTCTGTGTTTGTTTAGCCGGATGAAATTGTCTAAGTTCTTATCAGCAGATGTAATAGACTGCAGGAGCACTGCTTAGGTGGTTCTCCACACACACACAGTAAACACGGAGGCTTAACCCATTCAAAGTTTTTCTTATCTTTTACCATTGTCCTCAATGCACACACGCCAAACTGCAGGCAACAACGGGTCTGTCGTCACCTCCCGCTGGGCGGGTTTTCAGCAGACAGTCCGGCGTGTGTACAGTCTGTCGGCAGGCTGATAAGGCTATTTCTGATCGCTCAGAAACAGCTGTATCAGTCTGCAGACAGACTGTACACACGCCGGACTGTCGCTGGAATGCCCGCCCAGCGGGAGGTGATTACGGTCAGAGCCGGCCTTAGAGTACGCGGGGCCTGGGACGAGTGTCATATGTGGGGCCTAGAGGCATAATTGAAGGCCATGTACCGTACCACCACAGTCATGGGCTTGTCCACCTCTAATGCAATATGCCTTATTATTGTTTAAAAACTTGTTAAAGGCCCCTAAGTCAACCAATGCAGGAACAATTACAATACGTAATGTAATCAAACTGTTCCTATCCCTAGGTCCCCAGCCAGCCTCTACCTATCCCTAGCTCCCCAGCCAGTCTCTACCTATCCCTAGCTCCCCAGCCAGTCTCTACCTATCCCTAGCTCCCCAGCCAGTCTCTGCCTATCCCTAGCTCCCCAGCCAGCCTCTACCTATCCCTAGCTCCCCATGAAACCTAGCACTAATCCCCAGCCAGTCTGGAAGCTCCAACCTGAGCCCCCTCTAGCTCCAGTCCATGCTTGACTGACCCTGACCCTAAATGCCCCTGGGGCCCTCAGGCTGAGGCTCTTGAACGTTACCTTAATCTGACATCATGTCAGTGCAGAAATTCATTACAAAAATGCAAATGGCATAGTACAGTAAAGCATGCTGAAGATGAAAACCTGAGCATTAAAAGGGGGGGGGGGGGGGGGGCGGTGCAAAATATAAGGTGTGTAAAACAAAATAGGAAAATCTGAGTATTTGTAAATGACACACTGCTCAGAACACAAACAGCTAGACTTCTGTAGACCTTTCCTTCACCACCACCAAAATGAGCATGGTATGGCAGGCATGACATGCGGGGCCCTCTTCATGTGCGGGGCCTGGGGCGATCGCCCCACTTGCCACCCCCAAAGGCCGCCTCTGATTACGGACCCATCGTTGCCTGCAGTCCGGCGTGTGTACGGACCTTAAGTCATTAAATGTACAGAGCAGGACATATTAAAACTTTGTAGGAGTAACACAGGTACTAATTTGAGAACTGACATGCACATTACTCCCTTGTGCTGGCAGGAAGGCTGAGCTCTGCAGATAAAACAAAGGTAACACGTTTGTAATGCTTCCAAAGCTCCTTGTAATACATAGATCTAAACTGACCTATACATTTTATACATATAACTAATTTAAAAATATTAAATGCAAAAATAGCATTAACCACTTCACCTCCCCCGGCATGACTATCTAGATACTACTCCCTTGCTGCCACGCGCTCCGCCCCCTCCCTGCATGCTCCTGCGCCTGTTACTGCCGCCGATCGCTAGACAGGAGATCAATCAATGGGAACACAGAACACAGTAAAATAGTGGTCAGTTGCCAGGGTGTCCTAAGAGAGACTATGTTTGCCTGAAGAGATGAGTTTTTAGGTTATGCCTAAAAAAGGTAAGTGTGGGTGAGTGGTTGATGCGTTCAGGGAGGGAGTTCCAAAGAAGGGGTGAGGATCGAGAGAAGTCTGGTAAGCAGAAGTGAGAAGAGGTGACCAGCGCAGAAGATGATAGGAGAAGGGTGTAATGCAATGTGATGGCAGGGTGCAGTCTCCTCACTGCTATTTATCATCGGCATCAAAAGTATTTGTATCTCTATATGTATTTTCCAAACTGTGGAGAATTTGTAAAGAATAACATGAATATAAGCAACTTTACAACAATTGGGATATCATAATCTCTATTAAACTTCTTAGGCCACAGTGAATCCAACCTTTTCATCCACTTAAATGGACCAAAACTCTTGCACAGCATGCAATGAAAAGTATTAATTCTACATAGTAATGCTGTATAATGCTTCACTAACCTATGTGTGTTTGTTTAGCTACATCAGTGTGTAATTAGCCTTATCAGTAGCTGTGAATGAAAGCGCAGTGGCTCTGCCTGTACAGGAAAAGACTGAGGGCTAGTTCACAGTGCATCAGTTGCATTGCAGAAACATTCTGCATATCAGCTCACTGCCCATACAGTTCTATGGCCCGTTCACATCTCTGCATTGCAATGGATCATGTTATTCTAACTCCCTACATGCAGGCTCTAAATTAACACCTATGCCCAGTCTCCATTGCAGTTCACACAAATTTTTAACGTCTGCAGTATGCAAAACACCACTGTGAATTCAGCCTGGGCCTTAACCCTTTATGTGCTTCCTGAAAGTGAATCCAGTTAAAACGACAAGGTGTTATTTGTTTTTTAGGATTTCCATATTTTGTAAATCATTTTTTCCCCTAAAGGTTATCATCATGTGCCTAATCTTAGTGCAGAGAAGAAGTTCTGTTCTTTTTCTATAACGTGCTGCCTCTGCTTGTTCTATATACCTATTGCACAAGTCTTCCATACAGAATAGGTACCTAGATCAGCACATTTGTTAATGTCACTACTGTGCCACATTATTCTTTACAGATTCTCCACGGACTGGAAAATATATATAGAAACATGATTTATCTCACGACTGGTAGTATATATGTGATACTGGGCACAGCTGCTGGAAAATTGTGCACTGCCATTGCATTGCATTTAGTGCCCTGATATATAATGATATCTTCTAATGTCACGTGGGAGTGATGGCCAGTCAAGCGATCAAAGCTGTGGCTAAGTAGTTTTTTTTATTATTATTATTATTATTAAACTACACTACCACTATAGCCACATGTTGGGCCTGGCATAGTAAATATCTCTCACAGGCATACAGGGGTCCAATATTCATATCTTGATTAGGACCAGAGGCATAACTATAGGGGAACAGCCATTGTGATCGCAGGGGGGCCCAGAGCAATGTGATGCAACATCTACCAACCCTTCCTGATCCAACAGTGTTGCTTGCGAATTTTCGCCCAAGTCATTTTCGCATAAAAAAATCCTGTTTTCGAATTCAGTGAATTTTCGCATAAATCTTCAGAAATATTCGCGTTTTCGACCAGCATCGAAAATTGAAGAAACGTTGCTGTATGCGGACCCTTATGCCCTTATGCGAAAAAATGTCCGCAATAATCCGCAAGGAACTTCGCTGTATGCGGACCCTTATGCCCTTATGTGAAAAAATGTCCGCAATAATCCGCAAGGAACTTCGCTGTATGCGGACCCTTATGCCTTTATGTGAAAAAATGTCCGCAATAATCCGCAAGGAACTTCGCTGTATGCGGACCCTTATGCCTTTATGTGAAAAAATGTCCACAATAATCCGCAAGGAACTTCGCTGTATGCGGACGCTTATGCCCTTATGCGAAAAAATGTCCGCAATAATCCGCAAGGAACTTCGCTGTATGCGGACCCTTATGCCCTTATGCGAAAAAATATCTGCAATAATCCGCAAGGAACTTCGCTGTATGCGGACCCTTATGCCCTTATGCGAAAAAATGTCCGCAATAATCCGCAAGGAACTTCGCTGTATGCGGACCCTTATGCCCTTATGCGAAAAAATGTCCGCAATAATCCGCAAGGAACTTCGCTGTATGCGGACCCTTATGCCCTTATGCGAAAAAATGTCCGCAATAATCCGCAAGGAACTTCGCTGTATGCGGACCCTTATGCCCTTATGCGAAAAAATGTTGGCAATAATCCGCAAGGAACTTCGCTGTATGCGGACCCTTATGCGAAAAAATGTCCGCAATAATCCGCAAGGAACTTCGCTGTATGCGGACCCTTATGCCCTTATGCAAAAAAATGTCCGCAATAATCCGCAAGGAACTTCGCTGTATGCGGACCCTTATGCGAAAAAATGTCCGCAATAATCCGCAAGGAACTTCGCTGTATGCGGACCCTTATGCCCTTATGCGAAAAAATGGCCGCAATAATCCGCAAGGAACTTCGCTGTATGCGGACCCTTATGCCCTTATGCGAAAAAATGTCCGCAATAATCCGCAAGGAACTTCGCTGTATGCGGACCCTTATGCCCTTATGCGAAAAAATGTTGGCAATAATCCGCAAGGAACTTCGCTGTATGCGGACCCTTATGCGAAAAAATGTCCGCAATAATCCGCAAGGAACTTCGCTGTATGCGGACCCTTATGCCCTTATGCAAAAAAATGTCCGCAATAATCCGCAAGGAACTTCGCTGTATGCGGACCCTTATGCGAAAAAATGTCCGCAATAATCCGCTAATACATGCGTGGCGAAGCTTCGCATAGCAGTACTACGACTACGCGGAAATACGTACGCGATGAACTATGCATTTAACATGGAAATAACAGGCATTAGGCGAAAATTAACGCAAAAATATTCGTTCGAAAAGTCGCATGTTGAAAAGAAATTAGGTGAAAATTTGGCGAAAATAATTTTTGCATTTTAACTCATCACTGTGATCCAATACAGGGAACTTTACTTCAGATCAGGTGTTTTGTGGCTGCACTTGTTATGGGTGTGGAGATCATGATGGCCATGCTTGTTCTATAATCCTTGTGAGATGAGCCCCAAGGCCATAATGGCACCAAGGGGAGACAAGGGAACATTTGGGGGGCCCCATCAGTTGTACATATGCCACTGATCAGGACACTTTCTGCATGGAGTTTGTATGTTCTTTGTGTGTTTTTGTGGCTCCTTCAGGCACTCCAGTTTCCTCCCATATCCCCCAAAAATACAAATAAAGTTACCATATTTTTCGGACTATAAGACGCACTTTTTCTCTCCCCAAATTGGGGGGAAAAGTGAGTGCGTCTTAAAGACCGAATGCTACAAATTTGGCCTGTTCCACTGTCTCCGCGGCAACTTTACAGCCTGAGCATACAGGACACGGAGAGGCTGTGAGCTCCATCTGCGGGGAGAAGATTTTTTAGCACGAGTTAATTGCCTACCCGCTGACTAGTATCAATCTGACATGTTGGGTGAAGGGAGAGAGAGCGCTGCCGCTAATATAACAGTGCGCATAGCAAAGAGGCCGTGAGGTCCGTCTTGCGGGGAGAAGACCCAGCTGCTTTAGTTTGCCTGTTGCCTAACATAAATCTGGCATGTCGGGTAAAGGGACATCGAGAGATAAGAGGCGAGTGAAGAAACATGCGCGGCGAGTGAAAAAGCATGGGTTCATAGCAGAGAGGCTGTGTAAACTCATAAGCAAGTAAAAGAACTAGCAGCTTTTCGTTCTCTGCCCGCTGCCTATCTAAAGCTGACATGCAGCGTGAGTGGACAGAGGGATCTGAACGGCGAGTGTAGCAGCTTGCAAGCAACAGTGTGTTATGTTATGCACACACGCTGCTGCACTCGCCGTTCAGATCCCTCTGTCCACTCACGCTGCATGTCAGCTTTAGATAGGCAGCGGGCAGAGAACGAAAAGCTGCTAGTTCTTTGACTTGCTTATGAGCTTACACAACCTCTCTGCTATAAACCCATGCTTTTTCACTCGCCGCGCACGTTTCTTCACTCGCCTCTTATCTCTCGATCTCCCTTCACCCCGACATGCCAGATTTATGTTAGGCAACGGGCAGACTAAGGGCTCTTTTCCACTATAAAATGCGATTGCGATCGCAATCCGATCGCGATCGCAATCGCGTTTCAATTTCCACCATGCGATTGCGATTGCGATTGAGCTACTATATTCATTATAGTCCAGCTCAATCGCATACAAAACGCGGCAGGACGACGATTGCGCTTTGACCAAAATCGCATCGCAATCGGATCGCACTAATGGAAATTGCTGCTGCAGTTTCCATTCGTTTAATGTACCTTGCGATTTGCGATCAGAAGCAAATCGCAAATCGCAGACAAGTGGAAAAAGGCCCTTTTTAAAGCAGCTGGATCTTCTCCCCGCAAGACGAACCTCACAGCCTCTTTGCTATGCACGCTGCTATATCAGTGACAGCGCTCTCTCTCCCTTCACTGCCAGATTTATAGTAGGCAGACAATAAACTTGTGCTTAACCTCCTGAGCGATAATCCCGAGCTGAGCTCGGGGTATATCGCGCAGGAGGATTTCTCAGGCCCTGGTGGGCCGATTTGCATAATTTTTTTTTGTTACACGCAGCTAGCACTTTGCTAGCTGCATGTAACTTCCGATCGCTGCCGATCCGCCGCCGCTCGCCGTGCCACGCAGCCCCCCCCCTCCCCGACCCCTTGCGCAGCCTGGCCAATCAGTGCCAGGCAGCGCTGAGGGGTGGATCGGGACTCCCTCTGACGTCACGACGTCCAAGACGTCGGTGACGTCATCCCGCCCTGTCGCCATGCCGACCGGGGAAGCCCAGCAGGAAATCCCGTTCTGAACGGGATTTCCTGCTTACTCTGATCGCCGAAGGCGATCGGAGTGGGTGGGGGGATGCCGCTGCACTGCGGCTATCATGTAGCGAGCCCTGGGCTCGCTACATGATTTAAAAAATAAAAAAAATTTAAAAAATAGTGCTGCGCCACCTCCTGGGCGATATAATTGTATCGCCCAGAGGGTTAAAATCTTCTCCCTGCTGACAGAGCTCACAGTCTTTCTTGTGCACCCGCGCTAGTAAGTTAACCCCCCAGCTCCCTCTCTCCCTTCAACTAGGATATCCGATTTACCTAGGCAGTCAATTAAAACATGTTAAAGATATTCTAGCTGAAGACAGATGTCACAGGAAAGACATATCAGGAAGTGGATGGCAGAGCTGCATGGCTAAAGGAATAGCATATCTGCCTTGTGGCTGCTGCAAGTGGCATCCTCATGTGATGTGAGGAGCTTGCATTTGGTCCCATACCGCAGTTGCCTAATGGACCTTCCTTCTGCCCTAGTCCTCCTAGATAGCTGAACAGACCCCAGCTGGGGGCCCTCCTCTTAATAGCCCTGCCTGGTGGCTGAAAGGCATCAGGTGGCCAGGTGAAGACCTCACAGCAACAGTTGTGGGTAACAATCTAGAATACTGTGACTGATGATTTGTGCTAGCTAGCTAGGCACTGACTGCTTTGCTTGCTTTTATGTGCTGTCCTGTTGTTCTTACCCTGACAGCTTTTTGCTCTTGCAGTGGATCTTCATAGGCTGTAGTCCTAGTTGCAGACCACTGGAGTGTTGCAGTTCTATTGCAACACACATCTCCAGTTTTTTTCCTCATTTAGGGGATTACTGTAACTAAAGGGAATTACTGTAACTGGGAAATTACAGAGACAGCTGGGGGTGAGATGGGAAGCTCCACAAGATGTTCCTGCACCATAGACACACCAAGGTTAGTATATATATTTTTTTCCTGGTTTTTGTCCTCTAAACCTAGGTGCGTCTTATGGTCTTATAGTCCGAAAAATACGGTAATTGGTTTCTCCAAAATTGATCTTAGACTGCAATTATTTTGCTATTAGACTAGGACTATGATACGGATTAAATGGTGACCTCTTCTGAGAGACTGTTACTGACATGATGCACTCTGGGGCAAGGAGCACACTATAGCAGTGCAGAAAACCAGGTGTTTTCTGCATTTTTCATTTGTACATTTTTGCATTTTCCATGCGTTTTAGTGCATTTCGCTTTGCTTTTTTTAAAAAAAAAAAAATAGATTACCTTTTTCAATGGAGTAAATACAGCATCATGTGCATCTAATAAAAAATGCATCAAAAACTCATGTAAAAATGTAGTTTGCATTTCCATTAAAATACATTATGAGCATTTTATGTGTCTTTTTGCAGCAAGTTGTGCATTTTGAAAAAAGCACATTGTAAAATACAGATATATGCATTTTTTATGCACCTCATAGACAACAACATAATTTTAGTTTAAATTTATAGGAGTAGTATATCAATAATTTCACAGAAAGCTACAGTTGTATCTCTGCACTCAAGTTTAAAGAGAAACTCCGACCAAGAATTGAACTTTATCCCAATCAGTAGCTGATACCCCCTTTTACATGAGAAATCTATTCCTTTTCACAAACAGACCATCAGGGGGCACTGTATGGCTGATATTGTGGTGAAACCCCTCCCACAAGAAGCTTTGAGTACCGCGGTACTTCTGGCAGTTTCCTATCTGTGAACCTTGTTACATTGTGGTAAATAGCTGTTTACAGCTGTTTCCAACTGCCAAAACAGCAAGCAGCAGCTACATCACTTGCCAGCAGTAAAAATGTCACCATGTAATAAATGTCAGAACATAAACCAGGAATTTAAAAGATTTTACAATGGGCACTCACTGACTAAATCATTATTAGATAATTATTGTAAAAATGAAGCACTTTTTTATTACATTATTTTCACTGGAGTTCCTCTTTAAGAAAATCCAGCAAAGGAGATAGTTGGGGCTACAAACAATGATGGTCTAATAGTACAAAATTTGCTAAATGCCACATAGGGATTAATAGTGCTCGTAATGGGTCAATTATGATTACGCGAAACTTCGAGTAATTTTTTGCATTTACGCATTGCGTAATTGCAATTACGTTACGTACAGCATACTACAATTGTGAAGCATAATTACACCTGTAACTACGCAATTACACGTAATTTACAAGTATATGCGTAAAAAAAAAATTGCATCTATTTGCATTTTTTCACATTAAAGTCACTGGCCGCCGAATTTAGCAATTAATAGCAAAGACCCCTTACGTGCCAGAAACTTTGTGTTCCTAGCACTTATGGGGGCTTTGCTATTAACCGCTAAAGTCGACGGGCCGCTAGAAACATTTCCAAAACTTTTCATGAGAAATTTAAAACGATTTTCTCACAAACTTTTTGAAAAAAAATGTTTTCCTCTTGTACCCACTGTCCTCCTTCACATACCCTGCAAAATTGGTGTTTCTAGCACGTAAGAGGGGTTTGCTATTAACCGATAAAGTCGGCCGCCATTCGTCTGCCATTTAAGTGTATGGAGCCATGGCGAAAACAAAATTTTGCATGAATTACGATAAAATGCGTAAATACGGGTGGCGATTATGTTTCCATGTGAATTTTTTAAAACGTAATCCGCATATTTTGCAGTACAATTACAGTGCGTACTTGCGAATTACCATGTATAATTACGCAGTGGTGTAATTGCTGCTCACCACTAATACACCAAAAAATCCACTGGAGTCTCAAAAAACAATCTCTATTTATTAATAAATTGCATACAAATCCCCCACTGTCCCCACTAAAAAGAGCAGCCTATGATGTATAGCACCACATACACAGCCGACATGTGTCACCCAGACTGCACACCTCACACACACCCACACAAACCGTCCTTGTAACTCCCGGGAGTGATGAAAACACCAATTACAATCCTTTGATCAAGGGGTCTGGTGAGGAGTGTGATTCAAGAATGGCTCTTCATGGGATACTGGAACCACTGTAGCAACATTCAGTATTGTACATCCAAATGCTTATGTGAGGCAAATAGCAGTGATACAGTTCAAAACAGCAGCTCAAATGGCCATAGAAGCTTAAAGCATATGCAGAGCAAGCAAGCAGGCACCCCACAGCGTGTATTAGAGGGCTCTCACCACCCCTTGTCCGCGGTGCCCCGGAGGGCTCTCACCACCTCCTGCAGGGCATCCATCGTGCTGGTATCCGCTTAGAAGGCATCCGCTCTGCTGCTTGTACGCTCAAAGTAGCTGTGTCCAACCGGCCGTCCGCCGACACTGTTGCTCGTATTGTCCAGTTCCACTCTGTCCATGCACGTGTGCAGCCGTGACGTCACCACGCTGCTCTCAGCCCGTGACTAGTATCGCCCGACTATCCGGGCTTCATCAGACGGTCATGTGACCGGCATCATCAAGTTCATTAAGTAGTCTCTCTACCCCTCCTTCTTTACTCATAGCCACTCCCATGGTTATACTGATTGGTCCTTCTTCGTTTCTATGACTTCAAAAAGCACTGCCCTCATAAACAGGCAACTCATTCCTATTTCAGCGTAAATGCAGGCATGATTGTACATTTCTGAAGCAGCGCCGTGACCATGCTGCTGTAAAGCAGATATTTGACATTAAACTTCTCTCCTGATAAAAATGTCCATTCCTGGATAAAGTTCATATCAGCAATGGAAGAAACATATATATTTTATTTTACTCTAGGGAATGCAACTAAAAACATTGTCAGTTTGAACTGTGTACAAGACCGAAACCACATACACATTACACACCAATCACACCAGACATACAATCTAAATTGGCAAGAAAGGTGCTAATGGTAGATCAGTATTTAAACCATCAGGTATAACAGTACCCAATCTGAAGATCCAGCTGGATTCCATTTGACACAACCTCCTATCCAGATCTCCTCCCCTTGTGGCCACCTGCATCTTTACAATGCCTTTAAACCTCAGGCAATCTGGATTCTTGTCATGGTAGAGTTTAAAGTGTAAGCCCAAAGGGCTTGCCTCGTCACCTGCCTTTATGTTTCCAACATGTTGCTGCATGCGTTGCTTAATCATACGCGTAGTTTTTCCGATATACTTCAAACCGCACGGACACTCGATCATATAAACAGTGAATTTACTTTCACAATTAATAAACGTCCGAATGTCATACGATCGCCTTGATCTCGCATCAGCAAACACGTTGGATCGATGAACCAGATGACAGACGCTGCACTTACCACATGGAAACATCCCAGGAGGCCTCGTGGAGGGGCCCAACCACATTCTCGTTGACTGTCTCGTTACAGAGCGAAACTCTGATTGTACCAACATGTCTCGAAGGTTGGGAGCCCTCTTAGCTGCCATCCTGGGATACTCCCCAACCACTTCTATTATTTTAGGATCCAGTCTCAGGATGTGCCAATGCTTAGCCAGCACCCTCCTCAGCTGGTTCCAATGCGTACCGTACTGTGTAATTAAACGCAGATTTTCATCTTTTGGTTTCCTCTTTTTACTGCCTTGTGCCAATAATGCATTTCTAGGTGTCGCATCACTGCGAGACCTTGCTTTATGCAAAACTTCCTCCCCATAGCCACGTCTGGAAAATCTGCCACACATCTCATTCGCCTCCCTTATATAATCATCCTCCCCACTGCAGTTGCGTTTAACCCACAATAGTTGGCCCACTGGAATGCCCTGCAGGAGGGAGGGTGGATGGAAGCTAGAGGCGTGAAGCAGAGTATTCCCTGCTGTTGGTTTCCGATAAGTCACTGTCCTCAACTTGCCAGAGTCCTTTCTGATCATTAAGTCAAGAAAACTGATTTCATTTTTGGCAATAGAATACGTAAGTACAATGTTCCTTTCATTCATGTTCAACTGATCCAAGAATACATTCAGTTCTTCCCTGGTACCCCGCCAGACCATGAAGACGTCATCTGTGTAACGAATCCAGGCCACGGCGTGCGCCCCAAAGCCCACATTCGTATACACCTCCTGCCGTTCCCACAAACCTAAGTGGAGGCATGCATAGGCCGGAGCGCACGCCGCGCCCATTGACGTCCCCCTGGTCTGACGGTAGTACACTACATCTAACCTAAAACAATTGAGGGTAAGGACCATCTCTAATAAATCCATTATAACCTTACTCCTCCCAGGCTGTACCATACCCGCATGTTTCAAGAAGAACTCCACAGCACTCAATCCCACATCATGTGGGATTAAGGTGTACAGTCCCTCGACGTCAATTCCCACCAGCAAATCCGTCGGCTGTATCACGAGATCCTCCAACAAAAACAGTACGTGCCGCGTATCACGCGCATATGAAGGTAAATCATTCACCATGTACTTAAGATTTGTGTCTAAAAACGTGGACACTTTTTCAAACGAACCACCGACCGCCGAAACAATCGGACGACCTGGGGGGACGTCTACGTTCTTGTGCAATTTGGGCAGAAGGTACAGCACCGGTATTCTATACTGATTGACTTTCATGAAACTCCACTCATCATGACTGATGACATTATCGTCTAAAGCAACATCCAGACGACTATTCAATTTTTTAACAATATCGGGAAATGGATCAGAATTCAGTTTCTTATAAATGTCACCATCCTTGAGTTGTCTATTTACTTCTGCTACGTACAAATCCTTCCCCCATAACACAACATTGCCCCCCTTATCACTAGGTTTCAATACCATTGCCTGGGATTGTTTCAAATCCATCAAGGCCTGGTGTTCCTCAGGGGACAAGTTTTCAATGGAGGAGGGATGCCAATTAATGCACTTTAGATCATGTTCAACAGCCTCGGCGAAGGTTTTCAAATGGGGATTCAGGGAAAGCGGGGGAAAGTATCTCGATTTAGGTCTTAAATCAGAAAAAGTAGCCGGTTGATCATCAATTTCATCTGGATCAATGCTCGCCTGATCTGCCAGAGATTCTAGTTCTATAAGTGTTTTTCTGTCTGCTAACGTCAGTTCAGTCTCTATAGTCTCTGGACTGTCATTATCACTACCTTGGGTTTTCCCTTTATTCGCCCACATCACCTTAAACAGGACTCTCCTAAGAAATAATCTTATATCTTTGTAGACCTCAAAGTGATCACCATGGCGAGTTGGGCAAAATGAGAGGCCTCTGTTTAACAGAGACCTGTGTGAGTCGTTGATTTCAAAATCAGAAAGATTAACAATATTTTGGTTGTCATCTCCTGTGATCACCTCATTGAGTCGAGCACTGGCCCCTATGTCTAATTCTTGTTCTGTTGTTTGGCTTCCCTCGGGGGTTGATTCCTTTTCAGGATTGATTTCGGATCTCTCTGACCTCCCTTCTGTTTCTTTGACCTTTTCTTTCTGATTTTTCCTCTTATTTCCTCCCCTCCTCCCTCGAGTCCTTCGTCCTCGCCACTTGAATCTAAAAAATTCACTGACTTGTGTGACTGTGCTCCATCACCTTCCAAATCCCCTGACTCTGATCCTCCTGTTTTAGATCCTGACCTTGTCCTGGGTTGACCAGGTTGGTATTCGAAGAACGCCCCCTCATTCCAATCTGCAATATCTTTCAAAAACTTTTCCCTTTTAACATTCTTGATCTTTCTTTGTGTAATTTCGATCTCTTTTTTGAGTTGTGTATTACATTTTTCGAATTCAGGATGAGCCTCAAATTTTTGCATCTGTCCTAGACTCTCCTCAATTTCTGTTTGCAAGTCCTCAATCTGTAATTCCTCCTCCTCTTTCATCAACTCCATGGTTCTAATTCCCCTGGATATACACTCTTTTTTCCAAACAGGTATAAAGCGGGCATTTAAAAGATGGCCAGCTGGTCTGATCTTATCGCGTATACCCCAGGGGACTACCCGTTTTGCAATATATGACTCAAGGGTGATCACAGTCCATTTTCTCCTTAGAAGTTTCAAGGTTAATCGTTTGTGATTGCGAAAGGTTCGTCTCCATTGTGTATTTACATCAGTATTTGCCGGAGCTATTGAGTCAGTTTGATTGAAAGCTGAAGCCATATCAGCATCAAGCTCAACCGACAGAGAGTATGCCATGGTGATAACGAGAGATAATGAAAGATAATAAAACAAATTTTAAAAACAATGCCCCAGGGGAATCTGTTGGTGTGCACACACTAAATGCAAAAGGTCACCAGCTGCACGGTTAAATTACATATAGACCAAAACCAAACAGTACCAAGCGCTAGGCAATATTCTGGATTGTATTCACCCTAATAGGGGAGCCTCACAGTGGTAACTATATCCACAATACACCAAAAAATCCACTGGAGTCTCAAAAAACAATCTCTATTTATTAATAAATTGCATACAAATCCCCCACTGTCCCCACTAAAAAGAGCAGCCTATGATGTATAGCACCACATACACAGCCGGCATGTGTCACCCAGACTGCGAGCAACAGTGTCGGCGGACGGCCGGTTGGACACAGCTACTTTGAGCGTACAAGCAGCAGAGCGGATGCCTTCTAAGCGGATACCAGCGCGGTGGATGCCCTGCAGGAGGTGGTGAGAGCCCTCCGGAGCACCGCGGACAAGGGGTGGTGAGAGCCCTCTAATACATGCTGTGGGGTGCCTGCTTGCTTGCTCTGCATATGCTTTAAGCTTCTATGGCCGTTTGAGCTGCTATTTTGAACTGTATCACTGCTATTTGGCTCACATAAGCATTTGGATGTACGATACTGAATGTTGCTACAGTGGTTCCAGTATCCCATGAAGAGCCATTCTTGAATCACACTCCTCACCAAACCCCGTGATCAAAGGATTGTAATTGGTGTTTTCATCACTCCCGGGAGTTACAAGGACGGTTTGTGTGGGTGTGTGTGAGGTGTGCAGTCTGGGTGACACATGCCGGCTGTGTATGTGGTGCTATACATCATAGGCTGCTCTTTTTAGTGGGGACAGTGGGGGATTTGTATGCAATTTATTAATAAATAGAGATTGTTTTTTGAGACTCCAGTGGATTTTTTGGTGTATTGTGGATATAGTTACCATTGTGAGGCTCCCCTATTAGGGTGAATACAATCCAGAATATTGCCTAGCGCTTGGTACTGTTTGGTTTTGCTCACCACTAATATGGATGACATCAGGGGGTGTATTAGTATGCTGCTTGTGAGCTGGGCACAGGGAGAGCCGAATGAAAGATCACCCTGTTGCCGCTCAAATTCCCGGCAGACTTAAAGAGGAGCTGTCAGTCATACTATCTCAGGAAAAAAAAAACACATATACTGTATAAGTAGATAACTACTTGCTCTACTTACATAACATATGTATTGCACTGTTTTAATTTCAGTGGTTTTTCTACAGTAAAAAAAAAGAAAATCCTAGCATTTCCCATTTAAACTGTGGCTATTTTGAAGCCAATCCTGATGTAATTTCCTCCCTTACTCTCTTCTGCCTGAATGTGTATGCATTGCCCGCCCTCCACTATAGAAAGTGCATTGTCTCAGCATGAGAAATATTGACCAATCAGAGAGAAACAGAGGTGTGGGATGGGAAAACAGGAGGGAAAGAGGTTTCAGCCAATCAGGCTGTATTCGTTAAGTCTGGGGGGAAGTAGCGAAGCAAAAAAGCACAACCCAGCATGCACTGCAGCTTCCTTTGTGCGTACCAAATTTTGTCTGTAGCAAATACAGTGAGAGTATGGTAAACTGGGGAATGATCATTTATGAACAAGAAAAGTAATGGTGATTTTAACTTTTGGATTGCCTGGTTACCATCCTTATTACTTGTTTACCAGATAAAAATAAAGAATTGATTTTTTAGTTTATGCCCGACAGTTACACTTTAAATACTATTCCCTTTTTGAGTCATAGCAACTCGTAGGGAGAAGTAGTTCAGGGTTCGAGAATCCCGAATTACCCTTGCGAGGGGCACATAATATAGCTCTAGCACCAAAACCACCTGCTTCAATCAGGAGACCTCACCCTAGAGCACCCCGCAGCATTACAATCTTACCTGCCAGGGCAGGGATTCCCCTTTTGGGCAGGCCTAGAGAAAAATGGAAAAGAGCCTTCCAGTTCCTCTGGAATTATAGGGCCTGATTGCAATCACCAGCTCTGTGACCCCTGATCCTATCATGCTTTGGCCCTGGATACTGTGAAGATTCCATACAAGTGGGGCAGTGGCGTAGCAATAGGGGTTGAAGAGGTAGCGACCGCATCGGGGCCCTTCGGCCAGAGGGGCCCCAAGGCCCCCCCCCCCCTCAACTACAATATTAGCTCTTTATTGGTCCTGTGCTCATAATAATCACTTGTATAGATACATTGAATAGTGGTAATCATTAACAAACTGTTCCCCATCCCCTTCTTGCACCTCTGACACTGTAGTTGCCATTGGCAGGTTTTGGTGCGCTGTATCAATTGTTATGTATAGAGTGCTTGGGTGGGGGGCATAGTAAAACTTGCATCGGGGCCCACAGCTCCTTAGCTACGACACTGCAGTGGGGTCAGTGCATGAACCAACACTATGCACTACTGATTCTATGCACAGAATATTGTTGCAACTTAATCTCTTGGAAAGTAATGTATGGTATGTTATTTTTAGTTTCAAAGATTGTATTGGGTATATAAAGTATTTGTATAAACATACAATGAGTAGTAATATGCCCCAATGGTGCCATTCCAATGTTAGCTTAAAGCAAGAACAAGAATATACAACAACAAAAAGCAACAGAGTATGAGGATAAATTCACTATAGTATCATAAGAACCACATGGTGAAAGTCTCTGCTTCCATCAGGCAATCGTATTAGATATCATACTGTTAATGCAAGAAAAGGACTATAGTATGGTGGGTAGACTAATATTATATAGACAAAATCATTGACCTCAGACCTTGGGCCTCTGCCAGCGTCAAACCAGTGCTGGTCGTAATGGAAAAATCTACGCTTACGGATCATTACGCGTAATTTTATGCTATTACGCATTACGCAATTACGGTTACGGCGTAGGAAATTATCTACGGTACATCACTGTAATTACGCGTAAACTTACGCAGTTACGCGTAAGGATACTGTAATGTAGGCGCTTACACTACGATGTTACGCGTAGTGCTGTAATACCCATTAATGCGTATTTTTTTACGCATACGGACGATATGTACGCAATAGCCGTCAATGTGACAGTTATTGCGTACATATCATTCGTATGCATCAAAACGTACGCTTATATACTGAAGGGCGGGGGAAGATACTATTGGTTGCTTAGGATGTTGACTGATTGGCTACTCTTAGAAAAGGGGAGTTTTTACGTTAGTAATTACGCGTAAAATTACGCGTAAGTGTTCGTAAAATTACGCATACCTAGCAATTACGGTAGACAGTGTAATTACGATACCACTCTACTGCTTACGCGTAAATAATTACGCGTAAGACCGTAATTTACGCGTAGCGCTTACGCGTAAATTTTCATTGAATTACGATGCGTAATTACGCTCATGCGTAATTTCGGCCCAGCACTGCGTCAAACAAGGCTGCCAGGTTTTCGTAAATACTGTATCTCCATCGTGTCATTACCTATAGACAAAAAGTCGCTCAGAACTAAAGATATCTGTGATAATTTGCTTAGTTAAGTCTAGTGAAAGAGTAGGGTGTAACCATTATCTGGCAATGTGTAATCTGGCTGCCTTGGCAACATGCTGAGCCAAGCGATGTTGGGGAAATCTCCACCCTTCAAGGCTTATTACCTAATAGCAACATTACTGGATCAGGAGGTAGAGACTTTTCCAACAAGGGTATTTATAAGTGAAGAGACCTCGAACCAGAACTGCTTTACAGTTGGACAATACCACCATATGTGTGCAAAGGTGCCAACCAGAGCCGGATTAAGACTGAATGGGGCCTTAAGCAAAGTAGCAGATTTGGCCCCCCCTCTGAATATTATATACATATTGTAGGGGCCATCGGGGCTGGGTAATAGATGGGACTGGGAGGTATATTTCCCCGGTATTTGGACTGTGGTCACTTTAAAACCCCGTGTGGTCCTAGGAAGGGAGTCCGGATTTTAGCAGCAAGCAGTTGCTGCTTGGTTTTTTTCTTTTCAGGGCCGGACTCCTGGGATGGGAGGGAAGGAAGGGCGGGCCTTCCCATCCCACCTAGGTACACACCTGGTTATCAGTGGGGCTGAGTCTCACTAATTATGGTATTGATGAGATGCAAATTTATGCTTAGGAAGCAGCCTCACAAGCAGTGTGAGGAGAGGTGTTGAAGGAGTAGCATGTATGCTATGGAAATCTCCTGACAAGGAATGTTGGAGTATTTGATGGAAGCCAAACCATACCCTGCTCTGTTGTTTGTATGGTGTTGGCCTGATGAAAACTGAACTGTGTTTGAACCTGCTGGACTTTATCTTACCAAGCTGAAGTAAGCTGAACTGTTATTTTCCACTTATTACTGCTGAACTGAAGCTGTTTATTTCTACTGCACAATAAACGGACTTTGTTTTATACATCTGTGTACTGCGTGCTGGCTGCGACCCCCTCTAAACTTCACAACTGGTGCTCGGATGCGGGCAGCGCAGCACGGCAGGAAAAGAAAAAGTTCCGTTTAAAAAGTGACATTTAAAGGGCCAGTCTCCTTGTATGCATGATGGAGGAAGTGCTGAAACAAATGGCCTTAGCAACTGTGCAGCTACAGCAGAGCATGGTGTCTCAGCAGGCGTGTATGGGGACTCAACAGCAAGCCACGGAAGCCCTGCGAGTTGCCTCAGAAGCGCAAGCCAAAATACTGCTTGAGGCGGTGCAGAAGCTGGCCCAGGGGAGAGAGACAGCAGGAGCTGCCCCTAGCAACCAGGCGATGGTGAGAGCCAGTCACTTTCTGCAGAAACTAACCCTCACAGATGATGTGGAAGCCTTTCTGAAAACGTTCGAAAGGACAGTAGAGCGGGAAGGATGGCTGAAAGACAAATGGGCTGGTATCCTTGCACCGTTCCTGACGGGAGAACCCCAGAAGGCCTACTACGATCTCAACGCTGCAGACGCCCTCGACTATGATCGACTACAGGCAAAGATCCTGGCCCGACTAGGTGTAACAACAGCGGTCCGGGCACAGAGGGTGTACAGCTGGAAATACCGGATGGATCATCCAGCCAGATCACAGATGTATGACCTCATCCAACTGGCGACAAAGTGGCTGCAACCAGAGGTACTTACCGGGCCTGAGATGGTGGAGCGATTCGTGCTGGATCGTTTTCTGCGTGCCTTGCCAGTGGGTCTACAGCGCTGGGTCAGTCATGCAGACCCCAAAAAAGCGGAGCAGCTGGTGGAGTTGGTGGAGAGATATAACGTAGTGGAAAATCTACTCTCTCCAAAGGGCCAGGCGGGCCCCAACTTACCCCGTGTTGCAAGGTTCCCGGACTCCGGAAAGGGTGCTTCATGGAACCCCACAACCAGCATCACCAGAAATAGGGAAGTATTCCCAAAAGCCGCTCAGGGGTTGCCACCTGCTATGGCTACACCTCGGAAGGGAGGGGCGATCCAGTGTTGGAGATGTTCTGCCTGGGGCCATACCAGAGCCCAGTGTCCACTGCAGGAGGAACCCATGCAGTGTGACGTACTACGGAGAGTGTCCTTTTTTGCCCAGGAGGTATGCCTGGCAGAGTGCCAGGAGAGTTTTGTGTGTCCCGTCAGTGTGAACCAGGTACCTGCCAAAGCCTTGCTGGGCAGTATGGTAACCATGGTGCACGCTGATCTGATTGGAACAATTGACACTGTGCTAAAGCCGCTTAAGGTAGTGTGTATCCATGGAGACACAAAGACTTATCCTGTGGTGCCAGTGTCGATTTCAACGGAATGTGGGACAATTACTCATGACGTCGGAGTGGTAAGAAACCTAATGTGTCAAGTAATATTGGGTCGAGACTTTCCACTGTTTTGGGTACTATGGGAGAATGTCAAAGGGAAGTTATTTAAAGACTCTGATAATAACTTAGCCCCTCCTCCCCCTACCAAAGAACTTGATGCACCAAGTCTGGATACAAATGTTGCAGAAAATGTATTGCAAAAGATCCTGTATTATTGCAAAATGATGATGTAATGTTGCAAATTGATGAAATTGGAACTGACCATCCTTGTCGGGACCCTGAGCAGGTTACTGAGGGGGGGGGATGATTCCCCATTACAAGTTATGTTGGGCGAGGATGATGAGGAATCTTCCCCCCCATCTATGCTCCCTGACCTGGATGTGTCAAAAGGGTTGTTTATTACTGCGCAGATGCGGGATCCAACGTTATCCCATGCGAGACAACAGGTATCTGTTGTAAATGGAGTTCCCCAGGAACCTGGGGCAGAGGAGAGATTCCCTCATTTTTCAGTTCATGGGGATGTGTTATATCGGGTTGCAAAGGTCAGAGAAGAGGTTGTTGAACAGCTGCTAGTGCCTCAGGAGACTTGGCTCACAATGAAGTATTGGGAGCAGACGCGTAGCTAGGGGGGGTCAGAGGGGTACATTTGCCCCCGGGCGGGAGGAGAGCAAGGGCGCAGAATCCTAAGTGCAGAGCTGGCAACAGACTGAACAGAGTGACTGTAATAACAAGTCTCCGCACACTCGCACAGTCATTCTCCTCCAGACTCTGCACTTTCTCTCTCCTCGTGAGCGGCTGAGCGCCCCCTCCCCTCTCCAGGGGCGGGGCTGGCTGAGCAGAGGAGACCGGGTAATTCAAGGGAGTGAGCTCTGTGGATGGACAGGTAGATATGCGGGAGGGGGACTGTGGGGTGGGATGTATCTATGTACATAGCTGCACGCAGCATGTATAGGGGTTCTGCTCTGTCCTGTCAGTGTGCATCTCTCTCTCCCTCAGCTGCCAGGCCAGCTCTCTACACTAACACGCTGATGTTATGCTTTCCCCTTGTCCTGGGTCAGTCCCTCGGCTCTAGCTGAGCTCCAAACAGCATTCCTGACAAACGGCATATACTGTCCCCCTAGGCAGCCCCCCTTGCCTAGCAGCAGTAAATATCCACTTTCCCTGACAGTCTCTCCCTCCTGCACAGCCCTCCCCCTTCTTCTGCAGCCTCAGTGACCAGATCTAGGGTCACTAAACACTAAAGGCAGCCATACACTGGTCGATGTGCCACCAGATCGACCAGCTGACAGATCCCTATCTGATCGAATCTGATCAGAGAGGGATCGTATGGCTGCCTTACTGCAAACAGATTGTGAATCGATTTCAGCCTGAAACCGATCACAATCTGTTCAGCTGCTCCTGCCGCCTGTCCCCCCCCCCCCCCGCGCATACATTACCTGATGCGGGCTCCGGGGCGCCTTCTCCTCTTCTTCTCAGCGCTGCACCCGCTCCTTCCCGGCGCTTCCTGTGTCACTCCGTGACCAGGAAGTTCAAATAGAGCGCCCTCTATTTGAACTTCCTGGGTCACTGCAGTGACCCAGGAAGCGCCGGGATGGAGCGGGTGCAGCGCTGAGAAGATGCGGAGAAGACGCCTGGGAGCCCGCATCAGGTAATGTATTTTTCGTCGGATCGGCCGCCGTTAGCGACGCGCACTTTACCCGCGGGCGATCGAGGGTAATTTCCCGCACGGCGCGATCGACGGACCGATCCGATTTCGGGAGGAAATCGGATCGGCGGCGGCGTTTACCGCGTACGATTGGCAGCAGATTCGATCCCAGGATCGAATCTGCTGTCGAAACGGGCGAGAATCGGGCCAGTGTATGGCCACCTTAAGTGTAGACAGGTAATCATTGTTCTAAGCAACTCTTTTATTGGCATATACAGTCATGTAATGCATGTGTACTAATGCATAGTGCCAACATGTTAACCATTTAAGGTGTCCATATGTCAGACTATGTATAGGCTGATCGACCAAGAGACAGATCTCTCTCTGATCGGAGAGAGATCTGTTGCCTGCCCATACACCACAGGCTGATTCTCGATCGATTTCAGCATGAAATCGGTACTGTGACGCTGCAGTCGCCGCCCCTGGTGCGGTTCCCCAATGTAAAATGTTCCCCTGCAGTGCAGTATACTTTACCTGCTAGCTCTGGGCTCCATCCACATACACACGTCCCTCGTTTATACGTGGTAGCATGCGTGACGTCACACACGCGCCCACGTTATGCTGGCAACCACATGGGGCGCGTGTATGCTGACGGAGCCAGTGATGGACAGGTAAAGTATACTGCGCTGGGGGTGAGCATTTTACATTAGGGGTAACAGCGCCTGGGGGTTCTGTCACATTTTTCGCTCAGCCCAATATTGCATGCCGTTACCACAGCACACCCGTTCGAGAAAGTCAGCCATACATCTTGCAACATGTCCGCCCAATACATGCAACCAATTTAAAATTGGTTGCATCGTCGATCGAGCATGTTCATGGGATCCAATTATAATAATCAAATCGGATGGTGGAGCCACCAAGTCACCTTATGTATGGACACCTTTATATTATTATTATCATCACTAGCAGACCTAAGCCTGTTTAAAAAACGGGCTCTAGGTCTGTTTTTTTGCCACGCGTGCTCGGCTCCCTGGCCCCGTCCTCCTGTCTCTGTGAGGCTGGGTCCGTGCTGTGCACATGCGCAGTAGCACAAAGCACGGACCCAGCTACACAGGGACAGCGTGACGAAGGGACACAGGGGTTTTATTATAGATTGTGTATTGTTTATATAATGCTTACATTTTCTGCAGCACTTTATAGAATACATAGTCACATCACTGACTGTCCACAGAGATGCTCACACTCTAATCTTACCATAGTCACAGTGTAATGTCCTACCAGATTATTATGTATTCACAGTATATAGCACTGACCTCTTCTGCAGCACATTACTGAGTACGTAGTCATGTCACTGACGGTCCTCAGAGGAGCTCACAATCTAATCCCTACCATAGTTATAGTGTAATATCCCATCATTTTATTTTTATGTCTTTATATAGCACTACTGCAGCACTTTACTGAGTACGTAGTCATGTCACTGACTGTCCTCAGAGGAGCTCACAATCTAATCCCTACCATAGTTATAGTGTCATATCCCATCATTTTATTTTTATGTCTTTATATAGCACTACTGCAGCACTTTACAGAGTACATAGTCATGTCACTGACTGTCCTCAGAGGAGCTCACAATCTAATCCTACCATAGTCATAGTGTAATGTCCTACAGTGTTACTATTATGTATTTATATAGCACTGGCATCTTCTGCAGCACTTTACAGAGTACATAGTCCTGTCACTCACTGTCCTCAGAGGAGCTCACAATCTAATCCTGTCATAGTATAGTGTCCTACAGTATTATTATTATTTAGTATTTATATAGCACCAACATCTTCTGCAGCGCTGTACAGAGTATATACTCTTGTCACTAACTATCCCTCAGAGAAGCTCACATTCTAATCCCTACCAGAGTCCTATGTCTATGTATGTATCGTGTAGTGTATGTATTGTAGTCTAGGGCCAATTTTAGAGGGATGCCAATTAACTTATCTGTATGTTTTTGGGATGTGGGAGGAAACCGGAGTGACTGGAGGAAACCCACACAGGCATGGGGAGAACATACAAACTCCTTGCAGATGTTGACCTGGCTAAGATTTGAACCAGGGATCCAGAGCTACAAGGCAAGAGCGCTAACCACTACACCACCGTGCTGTATTACTATTATGTATTTATATAGCACTGGCTTCTTCTGCAGCACTTTACAGAGTACATAGATGTGTTACTCTACCTACCTAAAGGGGAGGGGGGCTCTCTTGCTACCTAAAGGTGGCCTCTCTGGTTACCTACAGGGTGGGCTCCCTGGCTACACACATGGTGGCCTCCATGTCCACGCCCAGTGGCGTAGCAATAGGGGTTGCAGAGGTAGCGACTGCATCAGGGCCCTTGGGTCAGAGGGGCCCTCCCTCAAGCACAATATTAGCTCTCTATTGGCCCTATGCTGGTAATAATCACTTCTATAGATGCTTTAAATAGTAGTAATCATTAAACTGTTTCCCATCCCCTACTTGCACCTCTGTCACTGTGGAAATCCTTGGCAGGTTTTGGTGCGCCGTATCAATTGTTATGTATAGAGTGCTTGGGGGGCCCGATGTAAAACTTGCACCGGGGCCCATAGCTCCTTAGATACGCCACTGACCACACACCCATTTTCTCCGGGAAGGGGGCGCAAAAACTGTCTTTGTCCCCGGGCGTTCAAAACCCTAGCTACGCCTCTGATTGGGAGGTCACCTGGGTGCCGAGAAAACGGAGGCGCGGATAACTGACAGGTTTTACTGGCCTGGGTTAAAGGCCGAAGTAAAGAATTACTGCGCTTCTTGCCCCACCTGTCAGTTAACCGCGCCAGTGTCCCATTTTCGAAGCCCTTTGGTGCCCTTGCCAATAATCGAGGTGCCATTTGAGCGCATTGCCATGGATATAGTGGGGCCACTGGTAAAGTCTGCCAGGGGGCACCAATATATCCTTGTCATCCTCGACTATGCCACTCGCTACCCGGAAGCCTTTCCGTTAAGAAAACCCACGTCCAAAGCTATCGCCCGAGAATTGTTTAATATGTTCACTCGGACGGGTTTTCCTAGGGAAATCCTTACGGATCAAGGAACCCTGTTTATGTCTAAAGTGATGGCTGATGTATGTAAACTGTTCCAGATTAAACAGATGAGAACCTCGGTTTATCACCCCCAGACCGATGGCCTGGTTGAACGGTTTAATAAGAATTTAAAAATGATGTTAAAAAGAGTGGTTCAAAGGGACGGAAAAGATTGGGACTGTTTATTGCCGGCAGTGATGTTTGCTGTTAGGGAGGTACCTCAAGCCTCCACAGGTTTTTCACCATTTGAACTGGTATATGGGCGCAGACCTCGAGGGTTGCTTGACGTGGTCAAAGAAACCTGGGAAAGTGAGTCCAGTCCTCACAAGAGTGTGGTGGAACACGTTTCCCAGCTGCAAGAACGCATTGCCAAGGTGATGCCCCTTGTCAAGGAACACTTACTGGCAGCCCAAGAAGCGCAGAGTCGGGTATTCAACCGCTCCGCGAAAATCAGGCAGTTCCAGGTGGGGGATAGAGTGGCAGTATTGATCCCAACCGTGGAGAGTAAATTCTTGGCCAGGTGGCACGGTCCCTTCGAGATCGTTGAAAAAGTGGGGGAAGTGAATTATAAGGTACATTAGCCAGGGAGACGGAAACCCTATCAACTGTATCACGTCAATCTGTTAAAACCCTGGAAAGAGAGAGAGACCGCTCCGGTTAGGGTGGGTGTGAGTGTTGTACCCCAAACAAGCATTGAGGATGTGAAAATAGCCCCCACTCTGTCCAAATCCCAGGTCCAACAAGTAAAAGAGTTTCTTCAGAGAAACAAGGAGATATTTTCGGATTTGCCTGGACTCACGGGTATGGTGGAGCACAACATTGTTACTGAGCCCAGGGCTAAAGTGTTTGTCAGGCCCTATCGTATCCCGGAGGCCCGCAGAAAGGCGGTGTCAGAGGAAGTGAAGCGCATGTTAGAATTAGACGTCATTGAAGAGTCGCAGAGTGAATGGTCAAGCCCGATCGTGTTGGTACCCAAGCCAAACGGAACTCTGCGATTCTGTAACGATTTCCGGAAATTAAATGAAATTTCCAAATTTGATGGTTATCCCATGCCCCGTGTGGATGAATTGATAGAAAGGTTAGGTCCAGCCCGCTACATAACCACATTAGACCTGACCCAAGGGTATTGGCAAATACCCTTGGCCAAAGAAGCCAGAGAAAAAACGGCATTTTCCACACCTGAGGGCCATTTTCAGTATAAAAGAATGCCGTTTGGGTTACAGACCGCCCCGGCCACATTTCAGAGAGTCATGGACAGAATGTTGCGTCCACACCAAAGATACGCGTCGGTCTACTTAGACGACATCGTAATTTTCAGTTCAGACTGGGAGTCTCACCTTCCCAAGGTTCAAGCAGTCCTGGATGCGTTAAGGAAGGCGGGTTTTACAGTGAACCCCGAGAAATGTGCCCTAGGTATGGAGGAAGCAAAGTACTTGGGGTACATTGTTGGAAAGGGGTTGGTAAAACCCCAAATTAACAAAATTGAAGCAATCCAGGAATGGCCCCGCCCCATCAGTAAGAAACAGGTTCGAACTTTCTTGGGGATAGTGGGCTATTACAGACGGTTCATTCCCAATTTTTCTTCCCTCGCAGCTCCCCTAACTGACTTGACCAAGGGCCGGAAGTCAGTGATGATACAGTGGACCGCAGAGACAGAAAAAGCGTTTTTGGAGCTGAAATCGGCATTATGTAGTCACCCTGTCCTGGTAGCCCCCGATTTCACTCGAGAATTCGTAGTGCAGACAGATGCCTCAGATGTGGGGTTGGGGGCGGTTCTGTCACAGGTAATTGATGGAGAAGAACATCCCATAGTTTTTCTCAGTCGGAAACTGACGGCCGCTGAGAGAAACTATGCGGTAGTGGAGAGGGAATACTTGGCCATAAAATGGGCCCTAGACTCCCTGCGCTATTATTTATTGGGTAGGAAATTTAGGTTGATCTCTGACCATGCCCCGCTAGCGTGGATGAAAAGAAACAGAGGAACGAATGCAAGAGTGCCCCGGTGGTTTCTCTCTCTCCAGGAATTCAACTATGTGGTGGAACATAGGCCGGGTAAAGTGCACCAGAACGCGGATGCTCTTTCCCGAGTCCACTGTTTAGTGGGTCTATGTGCCTCCACCGCCTCGGGGTTGAGGCAGAGGGGGGGGGATATGTAAGGCCATCGGGGCTTGGTAATAGATGGGAGGTATATTTCCCCGGTATTTGGACTGTGGTCACTTTAAAACCCCGTGTGGTCCTAGGAAGGGAGTCCGGATTTTAGCAGCAAGCAGTTGCTGCTTGGTTTTTTTCTTTTCAGGGCCGGACTCCTGGGATGGGAGGGAAGGAAGGGCGGGCCTTCCCATCCCACCTAGGTACACACCTGGTTATCAGTGGGGCTGAGTCTCACTAATTATGGTATTGATGAGATGCAAATTTATGCTTAAGAAGCAGCCTCACAAGCAGTGTGAGGAGAGGTGTTGAAGGAGTAGCATGTATGCTATGGAAATCTCCTGACAAGGAATGTTGGAGTATTTGATGGAAGCCAAACCATACCCTGCTCTGTTGTTTGTATGGTGTTGGCCTGATGAAAACTGAACTGTGTTTGAACCTGCTGGACTTTATCTTACCAAGCTGAAGTAAGCTGAACTGTTATTTTCCACTTATTACTGCTGAACTGAAGCTGTTTATTTCTACTGCACAATAAACGGACTTTGTTTTATACATCTGTGTACTGCGTGCTGGCTGCGACCCCCTCTAAACTTCACAATATGCACAGTATAAATATATATATATACTAGGTGACCTAAGCCCGTTTAAAAACAGGCTCTAGGTCTGTGTGGAATCCCCATCCCCTCTCCTCCACTCCCTTCCCACCTCCCCTCTCCTCCCCTCCACTCCCCTTCCACTCTCCGCCGCAGTGTCACCACGCATGCGCGCACCTGCCGCGCGCTGACCCGACGCAAACCTGGCCGCCCGCTGACCCACCGCACATCCGGCCGCCCGCTGATCCGCCGGCCGCTCGCTGACACGCCGCCCGCTCGGCTCCCTGGTCCCACGCTATCCCTGTGTAGCGTTGTCCTGTGTAGCGTTGCACATGCGCACAATGGTTCAGCACGGACATCGCTACACAGGGACAGCGCACGGACACAGGAGTTTTATTATAGAGGATATATATATATATATATATATATACACACACACACACAGTATTTATTGAGTGAACATTGAGTGAGGATGGAAGGAGGCAGTTAGAACTGAGGAAAAACAGCTGGGGGAGGTATACAAATTGAGTGGGGCAGCTAAAACTGAGCATGCAGCCAAAGTTGGGGTGAGTAAAGAAAATATGGAGGAGGACAGGCAGAAGCAGTGTTGTGCACTACAAGTAGCTAAAAGTAACACTAGTCAAATGTGAGGTTGTAATCAGGTTAGGAAAAGGCAAACATTTAAGTGCTAGCTATAGGTGCAGGGGGGCAACAAGGTGGGGGGGGGGGGGAGAAATCAGGATGGGGTGAAACAAATCAAATAGAAAAGTCAGCTGCAGACAGTGGGGAAATAAAAGCAAAACTTCCAGCTCAGTCAGGACAAAGTACTCACAAAAATGCACAGTGACAACACTGTGCAGGTGTGGTATTCTGCAGCTGTCTGTTGCAGTCTCTCTACTCCCCAGCCCCAACATGCAGTGAGCTGACCTTAGGAGCAGGGGGAGGGGCGGGAACTGCACTGTGAGCCCTCTGTCTGGCCCTTTGCTGAGCCCTGGTGTCTCTCCCTTGTTTTGCAGTGGAGTCGGAAGGGAGGGAAGTTTAAAATAAGCTGCTGCTACATTCCTCCTCCTCCACTCAGTAAATTGTGCACGGAGGTCTTGCCCTGCTCTCATGGGCTCTGGGGATTCTGACTTGCTGTCCTTCAGCCCAGCCAGACCTGTGCGTCTGTTGCCTGCAGCTAAACAGCTGATTTGATCAGCTGATCACACAACCCGGCTCCCGAGTCCCTCCTGCTTCCTTTTAGCCGCCTGCTATGTCTGTGCATAGGAAAGCAGGCAGCTGCAGGTGAACTTTCCAGTGGCTGCTGAGATTGAGGGACAGTGAAGGGCCGGTGTATGCGGCCCCAAGCAGCTGCTTGAGGTGCTTAGTGGGTTAATCCGGCCCTGGTGCCAACTCTTCCACAATTTTATTGGGCGTAAATGAACGGTGAAGGATTTTGAGATTGGACTCAATATGTGAATAGTAATCTTCCCTAATACTTCCCCTAGTCAAGGTTAGGCAAAATTTTGACCACTGTTTAGTGAAGATAAGTTGTTTTTAAGTTCAAGCTGCTTAGTTGTTTACATAGGTTAAAATTGCCACATCACTTATACATATTTTTATGTTAAAGGGAAGGTTCAGGGAGGGTGGGTAAAAAATAAAAATCAATTTCCACTTACCTGGGGCTTCCTCCAGCCCGTGGCAGGCAGGAGGTGCCCTCGCCGCCGCTCCGCAGGCTCCCGGTGGTCTCCGGTGGCCGACCTGACCTGGCCAGGCCGGCTGCCAGGTCGGGCTCTTCTGCGCTCCAAGGCCCGGAACTTCTGCGTCCCACGCCGGCGCTCTGACGTCATCGGACGTCCTCCGGGCTCTACTGCGCAGGCGCAGAACTACTGCGCATGCGCAGTAGAGCCCGGAGGACGTCCGATGACGTCAGCGCGCCGGCGTGGGACGCAGAAGTTCCGGGCCTTGGAGCGCAGAAGAGCCCGACCTGGCAGCCGGCCTGGCCAGGTCGGGTCGGCCACCGAAGACCACTGGGAGCCTGTGGAGCGGCGGCGAGGGCACCTCCTGCCTGCCACGGGCTGGAGGAAGCCCCAGGTAAGTGGAAATTGATTTTTATTTTTTACCCACCCTCCCTGAACCTTTCCTTTAACTAATGCGAAAGCTGAATGCATGAAATAACGCACTGATTGGCATAGGATAAAGGTTTTCATGCATTACATTTCCTGCTTTGTCGCACAGTAAAAAATAGCACAAGGGGTACATACATTTTTGTTAACGACTGTAATAACGGCTCTGCATGGAATTAGCTCTGTAAAATGTAAAATCAAATTGTTTAACGTTTGTAAAGGGGATAGGGGGCTAAATCTAGCTGGCTAACAAATTCACGCTCGGCAAAAAAAAAATCTGCAGACATTGACAAAGATGAGGAGAAAGCCCAACAGGAAAATATTTTATATACCACAATAATGGGAACATGTGAGTATCTTCTTTTACTGAAGAAGAATCCTCTCCTGGGCTGATCTGAAGTTACTATGAAAATCTCTACACATTAACCAAAGGGAAATTTATACAACCAGCATTTGTTAAAAAAGAAAAAGAGAACAAAGACGACAAAAAAAAAAAAAAGCTTTTTACAAATGTTGTAATGTAATTTAAGTTTAATTTTGTTGTTATTATTATTTATAATGTTTATTTATTTGGCAAATAGGATAAACAGTAATGTTTTATTTGAGAATAGAGATGGCCTGAACTGTTCGCCGGCAGTATTTTGCGAACGTCTGCTGTTCACATTTGCGGCAAACAGCGAACATTTGGCTGTTATTCATCATCATTGAGCTAAACTTTGACCCCTTACCTCGCAGTTAGCAGACACATGGCAGCTAATCAGCTAGCATCCCTCCTGGACCCCCCACCCCTCTATCAAAAAGCAGTTGCGGTGGCCATATTGGATACATTCTCTGCTGACTGCTAATTATTAGTAAGAGCAGGGTCAGACTTTCTGCAGATAGGTAGGGAAAGCATTAGCTAGGCCTGTGTTCTTGTTCCTCACTTGCTGTGAAAGAACCTCAAACAGCCCTTTTGAGGGCTAGCGCATCGGTCTCCTGTGTTTTTTTGTGTGTGTGACACAGCCCACTGACATCCAGATCTATGTTCACACTACTGCTGTTGCTACATTAAGTTGCAGGCACAGAACCACTCCAATGCATCATTATTTCACTGTATTCTAATAGTAATATTGCATTTCTCTGTGTGTGACACTCCCCAGCCCACTGACACCCAGAGCTGTGTGCACACTACTGCTGTTGCTACATTAAGTTGCAGGCACAGAACCATTCCAATGCATAATCAGCTGTGCATAATGTGATTTCTGCCCTTTCGGGATTAAAACCCGCCTTTGCGATCCCCCTCTGGCATGCAACAGTCCAGGTGTTAGACCCCTTGAAACAACTTTTTTCATCACTTTTGTGTCCAGAAACAGGAAGTTTGCAAGTTCGCAAACATTTGTGGAACTTTGCGTTCACCATTCACGAACGGAAAATTTGATGTTCGCAACAACTCTATTTGAGAATACTAAGGGCCTGTTCAGACTATGCGCGTTCCTGGACGTTTTCAGGGAACGTGTCTGGGTACCCAAAACGCATAGGAATGGCTCCTAATGCTTTTGAATGGGCTAGTTCACATGTATGCGTATGAGACGCATACGTTTCTCACCCGCATTGCTGCACGCAGTTCTGTGCGATACGCATAGAAACGGACGCAATGAAAGTCTATGGACGCGTATCAAAAACGCGTACTATTGCGTTTTTAGCATCCGTTTTCCTCTGCGGTTCCCATAATTTTTTTTTTCCCCTGGGTCACGTGTGTGTGCAAAACGCAATAGAATACGCATTAGGACGCAAGAAAAACGCATGCGTTTTTCACCTTGCGTTTCTTTGATTTTAAACGCATTCTTCATACGCAGATAGTCTGAACAGGCCCTAACAGTTGAGCTATTGCCATAGGAAGATGTTTTAGGCTACTTTTCACACTCAGCTCAGGGCAATGTAAGTCTATGGGGACTTACTCATTATGGCAACTTGGTGATGTGCGATGGAAGTAGCAAAATCTGCGTCATGCCACTGCAAACTTTGCAATCTGTGCCTACTGCGTGGATTATGCAGTAATGCAAGCCTATGGGGACGATCGGTCATGGTTATGGTATGCAGGCGCAAAACGGCCAAACTTCAGTGACGTACATTACAGAGCAGGGGTGAAGCTATGCATTAACGCATTTTGCCACAGGGTAATATGGAAGAGGACATGGTGCCATTGTCATGCCCACGCTCTCCTGGCGCAGGACAATCACACCGCACCATTTGTAAAGGTAGCCTTAAAGGGAGAGAACTATGAAGGTTTCCATCTTGACCTCCTTTTTAAAAATGGTATGTGCATTGCAGTCATGTAGATCTTGTCTTCAGTAGTTTTTCAGACATCTGGACCCCTAGAGGTGGTGGTTTACCATGACAGTCACACTGCTACCAAGGAAAGGTGGTGGGGGGTCCTCTGCATGGCTCTGCAGTCGGGCAAGTCATATTTTTTTAAAAGATAACAAAGAAAGCAGTTTCCATATTTTTCTTTCTGCTAAAATGCTAATGGGTGGGTGGACAACACACTGCTTCTGCTGAAATTCCCTTGCTGCAAAAATATTTGAAACTTCTGCTACATTTTTTACTGCTACATTTTCAGCAGGTGATCAATCAAAAAGCGTTCCATACAATATCAAGAGAAAGTGTGTGAACCCTTTGAAATTATATGGATTTCTGCACAAATTGGTCATAAAATATCACTACAATAGACAACCTCAATCTGCTTAAACTAATACCACACAAGTAATTGGATGTTTCCATGTTTTTATTGAACACACCATGTAAACATTCACAGTGCAGGTGGAAAAAGTATGTGAACCCCTAGACTAATGACATCTCCAAGAGCTAATTGGAGTGAGGTGTCATCCAATGAGATTGGAGGTTTACCAACAGGTGTACAGATGCCGTGCCCTATGAAAAAAACACAGTTTTGGGTTTGATGTTCCCAAGAAGCATTGCCTGATGTGAATGATGCCTCACACAAAATAGCTCTCAGAAGACCTACAATTAAGAATTGTTGACTTGCATAAAGCTGGAAAGGGTTATAAAAGTATCTCCAAAAGCCTTGCAGTTCATTAGTCTACGGTTAGACAAATTGTCTATAAATGGTGAAAGTTCAGCACTGCTGCTACTCTTCCTAGGAATGCCCTTCCTGTAAAGATGACTGCAAGAGCACAGCGCAGAATGCTCAATGAGATGAAGAAGAATCCTAGATTGTCAGCTAAAGACTTACAAAAGTCTCTGGCATATGCTAACATCCATGTTAGCAAACCTACTACTCACAAAACACTAAATAAAAATGGGGTTCATGGGAGGATACCACAGAGAAAGCAACTGCTGTCAAAAAAAACATTGCTGTATGTTTAAATTTTGCAAAAGAGCACCTGGATGTTCCACAGCAGTACTGGCAAAATATTCTGTGGAAAGATAAAACCAAAGTTGAGTTGTTTGGAAGGAACACACAACACTATGTGTGGAGAAAAAGAGGCACAGCACACCAACATCAAAACTCATCCCAACTGTGAAGTATGGTGGTGGGGGCATTATGGTTTGGGGCTGCTTTGCTGTGACAGGGTGGCAAAATATTGCTGAACTGAAACAGCTCTGTAAAGAAGAATTACTTCTGACCGTTGTGCACGTCTGATCTGCACATACAGGAATCGTTTGGTTGAAATTATTGCTGCCAAATGAGGTTCAACCATTTATTAAATCCAAGGGTTCACATACTTTTTCCACCTGCACTGTGAATGTTTACATGATGTGTTCAATAAAAACATGGACACATTTAATTATTTGTGTGGTATTAGTTTAACCCCCCTGGCGGACTATTAAAAACCGGCAGGGGGCAGCGGGTTTTTTTGGGTTTTTTTTAATCACGTAGCGAGCCCAGGGCTCGCTACATAATAGCCGCTGTGCAGCGGCATCCCCCCGCGCTCTTCGATCGCCTCCGACGATCTCCGATCAGGAAATCCTGTTCAAAGAACAGGATTTCCTGGAGGGCTTCCCCCGTCGCCATGGTGACGGGCGGCATGACGTCACCGATGTCATCGATGTCGTGATGTCATTGGGAGTCCCGATCTACCCCTCAGCGCTGCCTGGCACTGATTGGCCAGGCAGCGCACGGGGTCTGGGGGGGGGGGGGGGGCTGCGTGGCGAGCGGCGATGGCTAATCGGCGGGTAGCGGCGGGGATCAGAATGCACACGCAGCTAGCAAAGTGCTAGCTGCGTGTTGCAGAAAAATCATGCAAATCGGCCCAGCAGGGCCTGAGAAATCCTCCTGCGCGGCTTACCGCCAGGGAGGCTAAGCAGATTGTGATTGTCTATTGCTGTGACTTAGATGAAGATCAGATCACATTTTATGACCAAATTTGTGCTGAAATCCATCTAATTTCAAAGGGTTCACATACTTTTTCTTGCTACTGTTCTACATTGCATTTACAATCCAGACATATTTGTGTGTGTTTGGGCAAAACAAGTTGCAGGGTATGTGGGAGCTCAGGAGGAGACATCTGTCTTTACACAAACAAAGGGAAAAAAACTCTCTTTTACCCATTAAAAAAACAGTAGTATCAACATTCACATATGACAGTCAGTCTTCCACTACAGAGCTGATCATGTGTGAAATCACAGCATAGCCAGGCAGCAGATTTTATCACGTTTGTTCATCTGTTAGAGAAATGGCTGCATCATCGCTGACTGTATCTTGCCAGAATGAATCCAGCAGCATCTATCAGACATTGCCGCTCCAGCTCTGATTACTGAATCCCCCAAGTGGGCATACTTACTTACTCTGCAGACCAATGTACTAGAAAATGACAGGCTCTGTAAATCTGTTGTCCTAAAGTAACACATGAAGCCTTGCATTTTGGACACATGGTGAATGTTAAATTACTTTCTGCTTTAAGAAGACAAGACCACTGTTTGCAAAGAGCAAGAGGACAGTGTGTGAATATAAAGTCAACCAGAATTGTACTTTCCTCCACTGGATGCCAGCTTTGCCTTGTACTACACAACTAAATCACATTATTTTATTATTGCATTGTCATCTCTCCTTGCTGGCCAGAATAGCAGAAAACTGATGTTTTACAGGGGCCATCATTCTTACCTTTTAGAAACTATTACAGTTTATTTTTCTTGCTGAGGAGACATCTGATAATTGCTGAAACATTAAAGGGTTATTTATGCCTCTAAGCTCTTTGCTTCCACTAGAGAATAAATGTAAAATCAACCATTCAGGTGGCACAGATGACTTTTCACAGACACTCAAAGCAGCGTAATAGTGATAAATGTCAATGTCCCCTGCAAGTGGCCTCAGCTGTGCAAACACAACATTTTGATTGAAGGACGTTTATGAGGGGAACTTACATTTTGTTTGCAAAATGGTTTCTGAGTTTAGGATGCGCTCATCCTTGGAACTACTTGGGGACAGGAGTAGTTCGGAAGGGTGTCTGAGGAGTTCTAAACAGCTATTCGGTTGAATAGCTACAACCAAGGATGACACTGCAATGCAGGAGGAATGGGAATGCTCTATTCTATACTATTCAAAACCTTCCCTCTACGTTGGTAAGTATAAAACCTGAAAAGAGCTTATTTAAAAATTATTTCCCACAATACAACTAGGCCCACAGACAGGAAACTGCCAGGACCAAGGTCCTGACATCACACTGTGGGAGGGGTTTCACCTCAATATCAGCCATACAGACCCCTCCCCCCCCCCCCCCCATGATCTATTAAAGAAAAGAGAAACATTTCTCATGAGAAAGGGGGTATCAGTTACTGATTGGGATGAAGTTCAATGCTTAGTTACAGTTCATCTTTACAGGAGTTATCAGGCATTTTAAAAGAAAATAAGTGCTACTTACCCGGGGCTTCCTCCAGCCCCAATCTCCCAGCATATCCCTCGCAGCAACTCCGCCATCACCTGTTCGCTGCCGATGCTTCCCGGTCCCTGGCGATGACGTCAGGCCGACCTCCTGGTCGGCCTGTACTGCGCCTGCGTGAGCAGTGCTGTCAATCACCACCACGTGGACCGGAGCGTACTGCGCTGCCGCACTAGTGCGGCCTGACGTCATCACTGGGGACCGGGAGGCAGCAGCGGCGAACGGCTGACAGCAGAGCTGCGGCGAGGGACATGCTGGGAGCTTGGGGCTGGAGGAAGCCCCGGGTAAGTAGCACTTATTTTCTTTTAAAATGCCTGATAACTCCTTTAACCAATTCCCCCCCCCAATATGAGTAACTAAGTCCCCAGGTGCATGACCGCCACCATCCATGAGATGGCGCGTCATTCACAAAAGCCGATACACACCACACATTGTACTAGGGAAAAATGTTAAATGTTGCAATAACCGGGACAAATGGGCAAATAAAATGTGTGGGTTTTAATTATGGTAGCATTTATTATTTTAAAACTATAATGGCCAAAAACTGAGAAATAACGATTTTTTTCCCATTTTATTCTTACATTTTCATGTTAAAACACATTTAGAATAAACTAATTCTTAGCTAAAAGTACCCCCCAAAGAAAGCCTAATTGGTGGGGAAAAAAAACAAGATATAGATTGTTTTGTTGTGATAAGTAGTAATACAGTTATAGGCAAATGAATGGAAGTAGCGCTGACAGGTGAAAATTGCTCTGATTTTTTTAAGGGGAAAACCCCTTGGAGGTGACGTGGTTAAACAACTTCACAATAAATTATTAAAAAGAAAAAAAACTCAGTTTAACTTGATATACTATTCTCTGATGGTTGTCCTTAGTACACACAATACTTTAATCTTCCTTTACTAGTCTGAAAGCCTTGTAATTATGATTACGCTTACTGCTGTGTAAATATGACTCATTCAATGATGCTTGATGATGAATAGCTAGAGATGAAAAGGCCATTTAGTAACCGGGGTGACGGAGCATTTGGAAAACTTTCCTAGCTTCTCATATCATTTAATAGGCTGTAGTGCCTGACTTCCACCAGTCTTATCTGCCTGTCATCCACAGTGCAATATCTATAGCAGAGTCTATTAATCCTTCTCCCAGGGACTGTAGCCACTATGCATATTGATTCAGGAGATGGAATGAGATGGGAAGGAGAGGAAGGAAGGACGGAAGTAAAATGAAAAGTCCGGTTTCTACACCAGAATGATAATCATTATTTCATGCTCTGTTAAAGATAAGTCTTTGGGGGTTTCTGTCTGGTGTCTGAATAAAATAATGCACTAGTCAATACACATCTCAGCTTCTGTTTGCTTATCTACGTGATATAAAAATGCAGCCCACTGTTCAGGGGCGTAGCCAAAAACATGCCCCCCCCCTCAAAGATTTATAAGGGACCTTTGTGCCCCCCTCCCCCACACACCAGTTTTAGGTAGCCAGAATTAGGAAACCCCTTAGTATAGGTAGCCAGAGGTACACAGTAGCGTACATGGCGTTTCAGGTTTGGCGCAGGGTGAGCCAACTGACAGCTCACCCTGCTGCCGCTGAAATTCTGTGCGGTGTTAATTACTATTCCCCCTCCAAGTCGTAGCAACTCAGAAGGAGAAGTAATTTGGGGTCCAGCTACCGCTGACACCCGAATTACACTGCTGAGCAGCCAGAGACATAACATTATGTCTATGGTGGTGCCCAGGTCAGACGCAGTGCGGGGAAGAGCACATACTGAAATGACCGGCCTCGCCCCAGTATTAGGTAGCCCTCAGTATAGGTTGCCAGAAGTGCTCACTACTAAAGGTATCCAGAGATACTCCCAGTATTAGGTAGCCCTCAGTATAGGTTGCCAGAAGTGCTCACTACTAAAGGTATCCAGAGATACTCCCAGTATTAGGTAGCCCTCAGTATAGGTAGCCAGAAGTGCTCACTACTAAAGGTATCCAGAGATACTCCCAGTATTAGGTAGCCCTCAGTATAGGTTGCCAGAAGTGCTCACTACTAAAGGTATCCAGAGATACTCCCAGTATTAGGTAGCCCTCAGTATAGGTTGCCAGAAGTGCTCACTACTAAAGGTATCCAGAGATACTCCCAGTATTAGGTAGCCCTCAGTATAGGTAGCCAGAAGTGCTCACTACTAAAGGTATCCAGAGATACTACCAGTATTAGGTAGCCCTCAGTATAGGTTCCTAGAAGTGCTCACTACTAAAGGTATCCAGAGATACTCCCAGTATTAGGTAGCCCTCAGTATAGGTTGCCAGAAGTGCTCACTACTAAAGGTATCCAGAGATACTCCCAGTATTAGGTAGTCCTCAGTATAGGTTGCCAGAAGTGCTCACTACTAAAGGTATCCAGAGATACTCCCAGTATTAGGTAGTCCTCAGTATAGGTAGCCAGAAGTGCTCACTACTAAAGGTATCCAGAGATACTCCCAGTATTAGGTAGCCCCCTCAGTATAGGTAGCCAGAAGCGCTCACTACTAAAGGTATCCAGAGATACTCCCAGTATTAGGTAGCCCTCAGTAAAGGTAGCCAGAAGTGTTCACTGTTAAAGGTATCCAGAGATACCCCCAGTATTAGGTAGCCAGAAGTGCTCACTACTAAAGGTATCCAGAGATACCCCCAGTATTAGGTAGCCCTCAGTAAAGGTAGCCATAAGTGTTCACTGTTAAAGGTATCCAGAGATACCCCCAGTATTAGGTAGCTCCTTCAGTATAAGAAGCCAGAAGTGCTCACTACTAAAGGTATCCAGAGATACTCCCAGTATTAAGTAGCCCTCAATATAGGTAGCCAGAAGTGCTCACTACTAAAGGTATCCAGAGATACCCCCAGTATTAGGTAGCCCTAAGTATAGGTAGCCAACAGTGCTCACTACTAAAGGTAGCCAGAGATACTCCCAGTATTAGGTAGCTCCTTCAGTATAAGAAGCCAGAAGTGCTCACTACTAAAGGTATCCAGAGATACTCCCAGTATTAGGTAGCCCTCAGTATAGGTAGCCAGAAGTGTTCACTGTTAAAGGTATCCAGAGATACCCCTAGTATTAGGTAGCTCCTTCAGTATAAGAAGCCAGAAGTGCTCAATACTAAAGGTATCCAGAGATACCCCCAGTATTAGGTAGCCCTCAGTATAGGTAGCCAGAAGTGCTCACTACTAAAGGTATCCAGAGATACTACCAGTATTAGGTAGCCCTCAGTATAGGTTGCCAGAAGTGCTCACTACTAAAGGTATCCAGAGATACTCCCAGTATTAGGTAGCCCTCAGTATAGGTTGCCAGAAGTGCTCACTACTAAAGGTATCCAGAGATACTCCCAGTATTAGGTAGTCCTCAGTATAGGTTGCCAGAAGTGCTCACTACTAAAGGTATCCAGAGATACTCCCAGTATTAGGTAGTCCTCAGTATAGGTAGCCAGAAGTGCTCACTACTAAAGGTATCCAGAGATACTCCCAGTATTAGGTAGCCCCCTCAGTATAGGTAGCCAGAAGCGCTCACTACTAAAGGTATCCAGAGATACTCCCAGTATTAGGTAGCCCTCAGTAAAGGTAGCCAGAAGTGTTCACTGTTAAAGGTATCCAGAGATACCCCCAGTATTAGGTAGCCAGAAGTGCTCACTACTAAAGGTATCCAGAGATACCCCCAGTATTAGGTAGCCCTCAGTAAAGGTAGCCATAAGTGTTCACTGTTAAAGGTATCCAGAGATACCCCCAGTATTAGGTAGCTCCTTCAGTATAAGAAGCCAGAAGTGCTCACTACTAAAGGTATCCAGAGATACTCCCAGTATTAAGTAGCCCTCAATATAGGTAGCCAGAAGTGCTCACTACTAAAGGTATCCAGAGATACCCCCAGTATTAGGTAGCCCTAAGTATAGGTAGCCAACAGTGCTCACTACTAAATGTAGCCAGAGATACTCCCAGTATTAGGTAGCTCCTTCAGTATAAGAAGCCAGAAGTGCTCACTACTAAAGGTATCCAGAGATACTCCCAGTATTAGGTAGCCCTCTCAGTATAGGTAGCCAGAAGTGTTCACTGTTAAAGGTATCCAGAGATACCCCTAGTATTAGGTAGCTCCTTCAGTATAAGAAGCCAGAAGTGCTCAATACTAAAGGTATCCAGAGATACCCCCAGTATTAGGTAGCCCCTTCAGTATAGGAAGCCAGAAGTGTTCACTACTAAAGGTATCCAGAGATACTCCCAGTATTAGGTAGCCCCTTCAGTATAGGAAGCCAGAAATGCTCACTACTAAAGGTATCCAGAGATACCCCCAGTATTAGGTAACCCCTTCAGTATAGGTAGCCAGAAGTGCTCTCTACTAAAGGTATCCAGAGATACTCCCAGACCAGTATTAGGTTGCCCCTTTAGTATAGGAAGCCAGAAGTGTTCACTACTAAAGGTATCCAGAGATACTCCCAATATTAGGTAGCCCCTTCAGTATAGGAAGCCAGAAATGCTCACTACTAAAGGTATCCAGAGATACCCCCAGTATTAGGTAGCCCCTTCAGTATAGGTAGCCAGAAGTTCCCACTACTAAAGGTATCCAGAGATACTCCCATTATTTGGTAGCCCCTTCAGTATAGGAAGCCAGAAGTGTTCACTACTAAAGGTATCCAGAGATACTCCCAGTATTTGGTACCCCTTCAGTATAGGTAGCCAGAGGTTCCCACTACTAAAGGTAGCCAAAGGAACCCAAGTATTAGGATATCGTCAAATACTGATGGTCAGAGGGCCCCCCAGTATTCACTAGCCCCCAGTATGTGTAGTCAGAGGTGCTTCCAGTAATAGCCCACTAGTTTAGGTAGCCAGAGGGGTACCCAGTATTAGGTAGCCCCCAGTTTCGATAACTTCTCTTCTTTGCTTCGCTTGGATTAGTCTGCACCTGGGGGGGGGGGGGGCAATGGAGACCCTATTATTAGCCGGACATTGCCAGTGGGCCCCTCTTGGCTTTGGGCCCCATAGCGGCAGATTAGACTGCTATGGTGATCCCTATGCCACCGGCACTGCTTTGCTCTGTGCCAGTACTTGCTAACACAACCATAAAGAGGGAAGTGGATGCTTCAGGCTGCTTTGGGAATGCTGACGTTTTCCCGGCAGATTCGATCACAGTGATAGAACTGGCTGATAACTGTTGCCTGATCATAATTTCGATCGATTTCCAGCAGAAATCGAACTACACGTGCGATTGCACAGGACTTTTTTTAGTGGCACGGAAGGATAAGCACGGAGGTATCTATAGGGGGAGGGGGGGCTACAGCTAGTGAAGTGTTCCCCCGCTAATGCTGCTCTGCGTATTAGGGCAGTGAAGCACTCTCACACTCACCTTTCCAGCTGACACTCCTTCCTCTGTGCTTCTGTCATCTCCCAGTGCCCGTTGTGACCCAGCAGTGGTGAAAGTACCCACATACACTGCTTGGTCGCAGGTCCCTATGATATAAGTTCGCCAGTTTGACGCGAGTTTGCCCCAGCGGCAAACTTTGTCCCAAAATGCCCAGCATGACCGCTGCGTAATATGTTGGTGCTTTATAAATACAATAAATAAATAAAATAAATAAATAAATATACTATGATTAGATTGCCAACAGAGTTCCCCACAGTAAATTTATTTGCGCATTCCTGCTGGGATTTGCACATTCACAACTGTTGGCATTTGCAAACCGATAGTAGTGATCACTACTAAAGGTATCCAGAGATACCCCCAGTATTAGGTAGCCCCTTCAGTATAGATGACTCTGTAACAGCTACCAGGTCAGCACCGTTAACCTGTAATATTGCCTAAGGGAAACATGGACATTACCTTGCACAATAGTTGTCCTTTAAGTTATAACTGGCATCAGTTGATAAGTGAAAAAAAGAGGCCTAGAGTTTACAGCTTCCGGAGAGACAAGTCTGACTAGATCTAGTCAGAACTGAAAGGAATAGTTGTTAGAAGAAAATGGTGAGCTTCTAAGGGGAACTGATGATGAGGTAAGTATGTAAAATTCATTTGCAGGTACATCATGTGTTAAAATAATTTTACTCGGGTCAGGTTCACTTTAAGGCAGTCAAGCTTAGAATTTAAACTATAACAGGTGAATCTAGAGATGAGAAAGCTTTGGTGCCATATCACGACAAGTGAGTCATTAAGTCATTAATAGCAGACTTATAGTTTCCTTGTGACCTCCATTAATCTATAATCTATCATTCTTATACTGGGTAAGACTGCCTCAATGACTGTCCTTCTCCAATCCCTACAGAGCAATTGTTAATTTGCAGCGCTCCATGACAGTAGCTGGAACAAGTGTCTCTATCTTTTGTGGAAGGATGGCGACAGCCTAGATGAGGGAAATGTAAGTTAATTAGACTGATATTCATACATGGGAAATGTCAGCAGGAAGACACGGCTGAAAAGACAGAATTCTAAAGTACATTTTTTAGTCATGATCACCGTAGGTCAGGCTGTAAAAGCCAACCGCTCCCCAGTAAGTGTTTTCCTCTAGTTCTGACGACCCACGCTAAAGGTGGCCCACATACTATTAAAATATCTAATTTTTCACCAATTTGATAATTACGATTGATTGTCCCGAAAAATCAAGAGCTTTTCTTTGTTTTCAATCAAGAAATGCGATCGAATTTCACGTTTTTTTTCCATTTTTGGAGATTGGACATGATGGATATTTCAGACCAACTTTATCAAGAATTGTATGGTTTGTATAGTGTGTGGTGGATTGTCAGTTACTCGATGTACAGTTCCAATCAATTTTTTTCTGAGCTTTCAATTATTTTATTCATGATTGGAGAAAAATTGAACATAGGTGTGTGGTAAATACATTCAGATTTTTGAATTGTTACAAGCAGTTAGAAAAATTGATTGCTATTCTTGAATTGAACAGATATTTAAAACATTGTATGGTGTGTGGCCACCTGTAGCAGAGCTTTGTTCAATGTAAAGCAGGGCAGTGTTCACTTTATTGCCAGATCTGGACAGAGCTGAGAAAATCTTCCTTTAGCCCCAGCGTGGCAATGACAGCAGCTGCTGTCCCCAGAAAAAGCAATTCTCCATACATGCCTGAGAGTATTACAGTTAAAGTGACTCTGTAACAAAAATTACAATGTTTTTTCTACCATCCTACAAGTTCCTAAACCTATTCTAATCTGTTCTGGCTCACCGTAGTACTTTGTACTAGCACTGTCTCTGTAATAAATCAATGTATCTTTCCCCTGTCAGACTTGTCGGCCTGTGTCTGGAAGGCTGCCAACTCTTCCGTGCTGGTCTGTTCCTCTATGCACACTCCAGTGTGTGTTTTATTTACATAAGCCAGCAGCTTCTCTGCTATCTTATCAGTGATAGAAGAGAGCTGGATAAAAATCCTCCTCTGTTATTAAGGTCCGTACACACGCCGGACTTTAGGCAACGACGGGTCCGTCGTTGCCTCCCGCTGGGTGGGCGTGCCAGCGACAGTCCGGCGTGTGTACGCTCTGTCGTCAGACTGATACGGCTGTTTCTGAGCGATCCGCCGGGCGGATCGCTCAGAAACAGCCGTATCAGTCTGACGACAGAGCGTACACACGCCGGACTGTCGCTGGCACGCCCACCCAGCGGGAGGCAACGACGGACCCGTCGTTGCCTAAAGTCCGGCGTGTGTACGGACCTTTAGGCTGTGAAAGTAGCTGGCTGACACATACTGAGGAATTACAAACACAGGCACAGGCAGAGCTGTCTGCAGGAAGCCTGTAATGTTCAGTGCATGAGAGAAGAAGGGGACAGAAGGTAAACACACAAATGATCTTTTGAGATTCAAAAGGAAGGCTGTATACAGCCTGATTGTGTATGGATGTATTTTCTATGTGTGGACAAATTGTACATCAATCTACTTCCTGTTTTGGTGGCCATTTTGTTTGTTTATAAACAAACTTTTTAAAACTGTTTTTGACTACTTTTAATGCGGCGGGGAGCGGCGAAATTGTGACAGAGGGTAATAGGAGATGTCCCCTAACACACTGGTATGTTTACTTTTGTGCGATTTTAACAATACAGATTCTCTTTAAAGTGGGACAAAACTCCATATTAATTGAAAAAATAAGAAAAAAAAATCATCCAATCTTAATTACCTTTTTGGCTTACCTATTCTGTTCACTGTCAGATTTAGGAGAAATGTGAAGAAAAAAAGAAAATAATGTTTCTGCTGGTTTCCATCTTTACTGTTTCTCTGTGATGTCAAAAGTAACATCACTTCTGACCTTTTCTTGTTAAAGGGGAACTGAAGAGAGAGGTATATGGAGGCTGTCATGTTTATTTCCTTTTAATCAATACCAGTTGCCTGGCAGCCCTGCTGGTCTATTTCTCTGCAGTAGTATCTGATTAAAACCAGAAACAAGCATGCAGCTAGTCTTGTCAGATCAGACTTATAAGTCTGAACCACTGAAACACCTGATCTGCTGCATGCTTGTTCAGGGGCTATGGCTAATAGTATTAGAGGCAGAGGATCAGCAGAGCAGCCAGGCAACTGGTATTGCTTAAAAGGAAATAAACATGACAGCCTCCATATACCTCTCTCTTCAGTTCCCCTTTAATGTTCCCTTCCTACTGCCACAGCTTATTGTCCCTCAAACAGCAGACATCTCCTAGACAACAGGTTTACATCACTGTGTAAACTCATCAAAGGGTGGGGGATGCTTGCTGTATAAGAAGGGCCAAAAACATTATAAAGGACAACACTCACCCTGGAATCAGGGTGCCATCAGGTAGACGTTTTAGATCAATCCACATACAAACAAACAGACTGAAAACCAGCTTTTTCCCCTCCACCATAAACTTGATAAACTCTGAAGCCTCACTGAAATAATTTAACACCCTGTACAAACTGTTTAAATATTTGTAATACCTGGCATACTTGTATACTTTCTTGTATTTCTACCTTTGTTACTATCACTATGTTCTCTATGCACCGTGGGGTTGTTACAATGACAATAAAGTGCTTAAATCTTGAATCTTGAATTTGATTACCTCTGGTCATAGTGTCCTGGTGGCGTAGTGGTTAGCTCTCTCGCCTTGCAGCGCTGGGTCCCTGGTTCGAATCCCAGCCAGGGCACTATCTGCAAAGAGTTTGTATGTTCTCTCCGTGTCTGCGTGGGTTTCCTCCGGGCACTCCGGTTTCCTCCCACATTACAAAACATACAGATAAGTTAATTGGCTCCCCCTAAAAAATTGGCCCTAGACTACAGTACTTACACTACATAATATAGACATATGGCAATGGTAGGGAGTAGATTGTGAGCTCCTTTGAGGGACAGCTAGTGACAAGACAATATATATACAGTGGTGTGAAAAACTATTTGCCGCCTTCCTGATTTCTTATTCTTTTGCATGTTTGTCACACTTAAATGTTTCTGCTCATCAAAAACCGTTAACCATTAGTTAAAGATAACATAATTGAACACAAAATGCAGTTTTAAATGATGATTTTTATTATTTAATGAGAAAAAAAAACTCAAAACCTACATGGCCCTGTGTAATAAAGAAATTGCCCCCTGAACCTAATAACTGGTTGGGCCACCCTTAGCAGCAATAACTGCAATCAAGCGTTTGCGATAACTTGCAACAAGTCTTTTACAGCGCTCTGGAGGAATTTTGGCCCACTCATCTTTGCAGAATTGTTGTAATTCAGCTTTATTTGAGGGTTTTCTAGCATGAACTGCCTTTTTAAGGTCATGCCACAAAATCTCAATAGGATTCAGGTCAGGGCTTTGACTAGGCCACTCCAAAGTCTTCATTTTGTTTTTCTGTAGCGATTCAGAGGTGGATTTGCTGGTGTCTTTTGGGTCATTGTCCTGCTGCAGCACCCAAGATCGCTTCAGCTTGAGTTGACGAACAGATGGCCGGACATTCTCCTTCAGGATATTTTGGTAGACAGTAGAATTCATGGTTCTATCTATCACAGCAAGCCTTCCAGGTCCTGAAGCAGCAAAACAACCCCAGACCATCACACTACCACCACCATATTTTACTGTTGGTATGATGTTCTTTTGCTGAAATGCTGTGTTACTTCTACGACAGATTTAACAGGACACGCACCTTCCAAAAAGTTCAACTTTTGTTTTGGCGGTCCACAAGGTATTTTCTCACAAGTCTTGGCAATCATTGAGATGTTTTTTTAGCAAAATTGAGACAAGCCTTAATGTTATTTTTGCTTAAAAGTGGTTTGCGCCTTGGATATCTGCCATGCAGACCGTTTTTGCCCAGTCTCTTTCTTATGGTGGAGTCATGAACAATGACCTTAATTGAGGCAAGTGAGGCCTGCAGTTCTTTAGATGTTGTCTTGGGGTCTTTTGTGGCCTCTCGGATGAGTTTACTCTGCGCTCTTGGGGTAATTTTGGTCGGCCGGCCACTCCTGGGAAGGTTCATCACTGTTCCATGTTTTTGCCATTTGTGGATAATGGCTCTCACTGTGGTTCGCTGGAGTCCCAAAGCTTTAGAAATGGCTTTATAACCTTTACCAGACTGACAGATCTCAATTACAGTACTTTGTTCTCATTTGTTCCTGAATTTCTTTGGATCTTGGCATGATGTCTAGCTTTTGAGGTGCTTTTGGTCTACTTCTCTGTGTCAGATAGCTCCTATTTAAGTGATTTCTTGATTGAAACAGGTGTGGCAGTAATCAGGCCTGGGGGTGACTACAGAAATTGAACTCAGGAGTGATAAACCACAGTTAAGTTATTTTTTAACAAGGGGGGCAATCACTTTTTCACACAGGGCCATGTAGGTTTTGCGTTTTTTTTTCCTCACAAAATAATAAAAAACATCATTTAAAACTGCATTTTGTGTTCAATTATGTTTTCTTTGACTAATAGTTAACGGTTTTTGATGAGCAGAAACATTTAAGTGTGACAAACATGCAAAAGAATAAGAAATCAGGAAGGGGGCAAATAGTTTTTCACACCACTGTATATACACTGTACAGCGCTGCGTAATATGTCGGCGCTATATAAATAATAATAATAATAATAGGAAGTCCATGCTGATATAAGCTTGTTACGATAGCTAAAAAAACAAAAAAGAATAGCTTCCCACAATCCCGCCTGCACTGCATAGTTCCTGCGGTTAGGCAAAGGCACCCAAACCAGGTAAAAAGAAAAACAAATGGAGGAACATATAGGGACCTATTTAAAAAAGGGGGGTTAACATATATTTCTGGGGCACTAGTTATTTTTTGGCAATTTTTTATTTTTGAATGCCACAACCCCCTTTAAAGGCATTAGACACAGGCCCTTTGTTTTTATGTTTTTATATACATTTCTTCCTAGTTCTATTAACATCATCCATTTTCTTTGTTGAGATATATGTTGTTTGGGTACTTGGGCAAATACTCTCCATGCCTCCCTTTTTGAAAGAGGCATTTATAACTTATTTTATTTTTCCAAGCCAGCCAGTTTATATTTAGACTTGCACAGGTAGACAGAGGAACACTTGTAATGAGGTGTCCTGAAAAGGTCAGACCTGTATTCATTAGGAATTCGTTGTTGTGAAAATTGTGTTTTTGTACTGTTCATTTGGTGATGCAGAGCCTGAAAGCAACATAATTATCGTCCGGCCGAGCTGGGATCTGGCGTTTGAGTGCATTCTGCGCTCTCAGATGTATGCGAGGAATTTAGCTCTAGACAAACTGTCCTTTCAGATTAAAATAATGAAACTCTGTTTCTGGTCAACTTGTGCAAAATAAAATTATGGTTCTCAGAAGATTTTCTCATAGGATAAAGCTGGCTTTCATGTGTCCCAGACAGGGAGATATTTGGGGGTTGTCTATGTTTTTGAAGGAATTTAACTTGTAAAATAAGTCAGCTATGCATCATAATATCCGGTAGGGTTCCAGTCATAAGAGAGAATCTAGAAACCCCGGCGGTGCAGATGATTTCATCCTAAGATGTTGCTAAAGTGCTGTATTATTAGTTACATGTCAACACTCTGGTCATGTAGATCTAGGTCACTGAAATCACATTAAGGTCACTATCTACATAGAGTTTGTAGGCCTGTTTTATTTAAGATTTTCCTGAGGTTCTTCAGCAGCTATGGCTATGGTCTGATGGCTGAAAAGGCTTGGCCTCTATTAGTGTGAAGAAGCGCGGAAGAGCCGCCGCCATGAGTCAGCGGCAGGCGGCTCTTTCCGCGCACGGCGGGGCAGAGCACGGGGAGGCAGCCGCCTCCACTCAGTCTGAGGCGGCTGTCCCCGTGCAGGGCATGGCGGAGCGCGGAATAACCGCCGCATTGGACGCGGCGGTTAGCGCGCATGGCCCTATTACTGAGGCACCGCAGAGCGGTGCTGGTGTGGCTGGGACACATAGTCCCTCTAGGTTTAGAGTGACGCGCGCACTCAGGCAGGGAAAATATGATGGCCAGAAATGAGTCAGCTGACCAGGCTGGTCAGCTGACTCTGGCTTCACTCCTCATTGGTCCAGCACTTAGGGAGGTGCTGGAGGGATACCTGTGTATATATACTGCCAGCTGTTCCGTTGCTGGTTGTCTGGCGTTGCGAACACATACGTGGGAGCACTCAGACCTGTAGTCAGATCCTAAAGTGTGCCGGGACCAGCTGGAGCTGTAATCCTACACTTAGCTAGATTATGTTGATAGCTAAAGTACTAGTTTGATTGTGATTATCTGTTATGACTTTTTGCCTGCCTGACTATCCTCCTGAACTCTGATCTTGTACCTTGCCATTCTGACACTCTGTTGCCGAACCCCGGCTCGTCCTTAGACTCTGCTTCTGCCTCCTGATCTTGTACCTCGATATTTCTGATTCCCTGTTGCCAAACCCTGCCTGTACCTAGACTCCGCCTCTGCCTTCTGAATCTGTACTTTATCTGTCCATGTGTTTAGGACCTGGCTTGTCCGACCTCAAGAACCGACTTTACTATTGGAGGCGGTTCTCCGTCCTGTCAGTGGCACCTCCTCCTGAGTGTCACTTTCAGACAATCCTTCCTACTCTCGACCTGACTCCTCCCGCCTTGGAGAGCTCAGGTCTTCGGAAGGAATCCGTGCAGTACTCCTTACTGCGCTGAGGCCTAGTCCTCTAAGTGTTATTGTTGCACCTAACACTACACTCTACTCAGGTGAACAGAGGTTAGCTAGTATATCGGATTATCGGTGATACTGCAGATCACTTATAATCTGGTATATATCTGTATTCCCAGTGATACTGCAGATCACCGGTAATCAGATCCTCTCTGTGCTTCACCGATCGTTACAATTAGAAGTCAAGTTTTTGTAAGTCTAGGGCATGGTTGGATGGTTGGATAGTGTACTGGTTAAGGCAGGGCTCTGCTCTCAGAGCTACAGGACACAGGGTTTGAATCTTGGCTCTTCCTGCTCAGTAAGCCAGCACTTATTTAGTAGGAGACCTTGGACAAGAATCCCTAAGGCTGCTACTGCCTACCAAGCATACCCTAGTGGCTGCAGCTCTAGTGCTTAGATTCTGCCAGAAGAAAAGTGTGATGTAAATGTTCTTGTGTCTTGTTTACATGTCCTCTCAGTATAACAAATGGAGATATGCACCCCCTTATGTGATAACACATATAGTCATGTCCAGACACACATCCCCATAATAATTCAATATAAGATATCAGGAGCGCTTCCTCAGCAATATTCCTCCACCAATAAGGCAATCACCTTCCTCAAGTGCGACTCACCTACTTTACATGCACCGATCACAGTAGCATATACGCCTGTGGAGCATTACATAGGCACGCCTCACCTTCTCTGGTACTGCTCAAGTCACAGATAGATGGCCAAATGGTTCGGTTTCCCAGATGCAGTTATCATAGAAAGCTTCAGTTATTAGTATTTCTTCATTAGACCTTAAGGTATTAAGCAAAAGCCTTTCAGAAATATATATATTTGGGGTATAGGTACTGAATGGGCACTAGTAGTAGGATGATCATTTTTATAATGGTGCTAGTCTACTTTAGGGGACCCACCGTAAATCCCCATATAGAATTTGAGCTGTGCTGAAAACGGAAAGAATTTCTGCTTTCAGCTCGTATAAAATCCCTCAAGTCATATATCTACGGATAGCTGAGAATCAGCTCTAACGAATGGTGCCACTTTCGGCCATCTTACTTCTGTGCTGCTCATATTTTTCTCCCTCCTCATTGGAGGGATTGTTAGCTGGGGGCGTTGATGATGTTTCTGTATTGGCTATTATTGAACTGTCTGCCACTAGGTGGCGTGGGTAGACAACCTTCTTCCAATCAGGAGGAAGAATTTCCAGGGCACAGAAGAAAGAAAATGGCTGCCGCAAACGCGAGTGCGGCATTTCGGGGCCATTTACTCAGCAGGTATGTGTCGCAGCATGGAAAGCTTTATATATTCCGTTAGAGGAGATTCAGAGCTTTGTAATGATATATATGTGGTGGCGGTAAGGCGGTAAGTCATAGCAGTTTGCAGTGCTGTCACTTTGTCTATGGGGATTTCCAGTGGGTCCCCTAAAGTAGACAAGCTTCCTTATAATATTATTTTTATTTATTATTTTTATAACTTTATCTTTCTGGTGCATTATTTTCTATCCGCATCATTTCAACAATTGTGTGTCATATTAGTGTGAACCAGGCCCAAGGGGGTGAATAATGGCATATGCAGTAGTGATTATGAGGGGAACTTCATTTATTTTTATGTTTTTAAATCTTTCCCATATTTTAGGGAGGTTGGGGGTGTGGGCTCTTTAAGAGGAAGAACGTGAGTGTTTTGTCTATGCAATATGCCAGTGACACGTCTTGGACCTGGGAATTAGGGGAGGGGGAATACTGAGACAGTGAAACATACTTTGTAAGATGCATAAATCATAGTTATATCCTTTAAATATGTGAACAACTGGGTGATTCTCAATGAATATTTTTGTATGTAACAACCCATATAGCCTCCCAGGCTACAACATGGCCGCAATCACAATGTGAGACACTGGCGGTAAGAACAGCATAGGCCACGGGGGGAGGAGCAAGGGATACAAATAGTAACACTGGATCAGCGAACTCCATGCCTTGAATAAATTAGTGATGGGAATTCCCTCTCTTCTCGGAAAATCGGCTCTTCTGAATCGGCTCCCATTAAAGAGCCGGCTCTTATGGCTCTGAATCGGCTCTTCATTAAATATCACTAGACACCACTCAGAATCGAAGTCTAAGCCCCGTCCCCGTCTCCATGACAACTCCAGACTGCTTCTCTGACTGGGGCAATCCCTCCTGCTACTGCTCTGCTCCGCCCCATACACTCCTACAAGCTGCAAGAGGAGGACTACATCTCCCAGCATGCCTCAGCGCCCTTTATTACACAGCAAATCAGAGCTGTGTGGGGCGGCTAAGGCATCGGCTCTTTCAAAACTGAGAACCGGCTCTTGTCGTTCGCAGCAAAGAGCCGGGTCTTAGAGCCGGCTCGTTCGCGAACAACCCATCACTAGAATAAATCATAATGAATGGCGAAACTGGTAGGGAGGAGTCTTGCCGAGACAGTGAGGAGATGCCGGAATGCCATACAAGGCAGAGGGATGACACATGGGTAGAGCAGCCAGTGAAAAACTTGTAGCACGGAGGACATAGCGCGACGGTCAACCCAGGAGATCGCGCGGGTTGGAACCCGCTGTAAAATTTCCAAAAGCTATACCACGTGAGTGTAAATTTTAAATAAAAAGTTTTTAGTGTTTTAACTATATTGCGTAATAAGAGGCTTTTGCTTCATACCTTAAGGTTTAATGAAGAAATACTAATAAGTGAAGCTTTCTATAACTACATTTGGGAAACCGAACCATTTGGCCATCTATTTGTGACTCGAGGAGTGCCAGAGAAGGTGAGGGGAGCCTATGTAATGCCCCACAGGCGTATATGCTACTGTGATCAGTGCATGTAAAGTAGGTGAGTCTCACTCTAAGAGGGTGATTGATTATTGGTGGAGGAATATTGCTGAGGAAGCGCCGCTGATATCTTATATTGAATTTTATGTGGAAGCTACTCAATTTCAAACAGAAACGCATGTCAGATGGACATTTTATTGTGATCTTTTTTTGAGGACTTGGATGTCTTTTGACACATTTATGTGTTATTTACTTTTTAAACACGACTGTGGTACTGTCTATGAATAGATTATTATCCCCCCTCCCCCAAAAATTGTCCTTTTTCCATATAAAGAGTATTTCCACAGCCTTCTATCCTATAACATGGACAGCTGTCTACCATCATATTCTACCATCATTCAGCAAAATGTATCTGATTTCTTCATTCAAATTATAACAATTAATACCCCTTCGACCCCATTCCAAATAAGCCTTATTGCCCCATGTCTTTCCCCCACACACGCCCACAATATTAAGTAAAACCATATCCTTCTTCCCTGTAATAAGTAAATTTAACAATATCTTACTATTAAAGTGTAAAAAACCTAAGCCTGTCCTCACACTGAACCCTTCCAATTCCAATCCCTAACCCTAGCCTCCCCTCCCCCCCCCCCCCCACACACACCTAACATTAACCATCCCCGCAACCACCACCACCCTACCCCCCCCCCCCCCCATCGCTAATCTTAGCTCTTCCTACCCCATGCCTAACCTTAACTGTCCCGACTGCAGCAGCTTAAAGTAAACCATCCGGGGCTTCCTTCAGCAGCATAAACACGTCTGAGTCCCACGCCGTCCTTTCGTGGTCTGCCGTTCAGCCACAATCAGTAACTGGCAAAGTTGCGTCAGTCCGGGTCTACTGTGCATGTGCGGGAGATCCGGGCATGCACAGAAGACCGAGACTTGACCCGACTGAGCCTATTACCGGGGGCCGATTGTGGTTGAACGGCAGAACGTAAGAGGACAGCGTAGGACTTAGACGTATTTATGCTGCTTGAGGAAGCCGCGGGTGAGTATCAAATCTTCCATTTACAACAGCTCTGGTACACTTTAACAATCAGCACCACTAATGCTCCAGTTGGCATCAACGGTAAAATTTTTCATCAGATGCGATCTTTTGAGGCACTTTTTTTATCGAATTGTACAGTAAACTGTGCAGTGTGTAGTGAAAATTGATGTAAAAACAATTCTATGATTGATTTGAACAGAAAAATGAATCAATCCAAAAGTAGGATTTTATGATCGTATCTAAAGAGAGAAAATTACCTAATCGGCCCATTTATGGGAATAATCGATATTTACCTTCCGATTACTCATAAAAAAGGCATTTAAAGATCGAATCTATTGAAAAAAATGTACCATTAATGGGCACTTTAAAGTGCATCTAAATCAAACATAAAAGAGTTTCACTTACCTGAGGCTTCTACTAGCCCTCTGCAGCCGCCCTGTGCCCGCGCTTCACTCAATGATCCTTCGGTTTTTCGCAGTGGCTAAGTTTCGACTTCCGCCAACTGTCCAGTCGATGGCCACTGCCCCTGCATCCTTGTTCACGCTCCTATTGAATGTGCAGTATGCGAAAATCTCATACTGCCCATGCGCCGGACGCTCCAGTTGGCGGGAGTGTGATTGAGGACACGTGCAGCCACAGGGGAACCTGCGGGGGACCGGAGGATCGTTGAGTACCGGCATGGACACAGGGTGGCTGCCAGGCCCGTTTACAGGGCCGTGCGGCCGCACTGAGTGCTGAGAAAAGGGGGGTGCCATGATGGAGGGGGAGCTGCAGCCGCGAGGAGGGTGACCTGACCTCTCCCTCCCTTCCTCTCCCGGGCCGCCCTCCATGCTCCCCCCTCCGCTGCAGACTGCAGAGTGAGCACATGGAAGCGATATATAGAGCAGCAACTCACCTCCCTAGTTCCAATCGCCGATCACTTGCCGCTGGTGTCCTGCGCTGCATAGCCGTGTATACACACTCTACTTCCTGTTTAGCAGGAAGTAGAGTGTGTATAAGCGGCTATGCAGAGGACGAGACCAGCGGCAAGTGATTGGCTATTGGAAACAGGGAGGTGAGTTGCTGTTCTATACAGCGCTTCCCTGCGCTCATTCTGCAGTCTGGGGAGCATAGAGGGCGGCCCGGGAGAGGAAGGGAGGGAGAGGTCCGGTCGCCCTCCCCGCGGCTGACTCACCCCTCCATTATGGGGGGTGGGGGGGGAGGGGGCGCCTACCTATCTAACCTATATTGCGAGTACCAACCTATCTAATCTATACTGGGGGCAGCTACCTATCTAACCTATACTGGGGGCTTCTACCCATGTAGCCTATACTGGGGCACCTACCTATCTAACCTGTACTGGGTGCACCTACCTATCTAGCCTATACTGAGGCACCTACCTATCTAACCTATACTGGGGGCAGCTTCCTATCTAACCTATACTGGGGCACCTACCTATCTAACCTGTACTGGGGGCTCCTACCTATCTAACCTGTACTGGGGGCTCCTACCTATCTAACCTGTACTGGGGGCTCCTACCTATCTAACCTGTACTGGGGGCACCTACCTATCCAACTTATACTGGAGGCACCTACCTATCTAAGCTATACTGGGGGCACCTACCCATCTAACCTATACTGGGGGCACCTACCTTTCTAACCTATACTGGGGGCACCTACCTAGCTAACCTATGCTGAGGGCACTTACCTATCTAACCTATGCTGGGGGCACTTATTCTGGCTACCTATATTGGAGTCACCCACCTAACTAACCTGTACTGGGGGCACCTACCTATCTAACCTATACTGGGGCAACTATACTGGCTACCTATACTGGAGTCACCTACCTGGCTAACCTTTACTGAGGGCAATTATACTGGGGCACCTATGCCTGGCTACCTTTAGTGGGGGGACCTATAACCGGCTACCTATTCTGGGGCACCTGTGCCTGGCTACCTATACTGGGGGGACCTATAGCTGGCTACCTATACTGAGTGCAACTGGACCTGGCTAACCTATACTGCGGGCATGTGTACCTGGCTCCACGGTGGGGGGGGAGGGGCGCAATTTTTACACCCGCACCCTGGGTGCATTTTAGCCTAGAAATTGACCTGGTGGCTGCAGGGGGCTGACAGAAGCCCCAGGTAGATAAAACTCTTTTTTTATGTTTGGTTTAGGTTTCACTTAAAGGTGTTCTGTGGGGGTTCTGTGCAATACGCTCCCGGAGAGGCAAGCGGGAGCTAGGACGCGCGTGGCCGCAGTCACGTAGGCGCAGTTGTATTCCTCTAGTTAGACAAATAATTAAGTGGTGATGGCAGCGGGGAACGGAGGATCGTAGAGGACGGCGCTGGACATGACAGCTGCAGGGGGCGGGTAGAAGCCCCAGTTTGTGTTTTAAAAACCCTTGCAAAACCCCTTTGTACCTGATCTGGAAAAAAAATGGAAAAAAGGAATTTTAAATTATTTTTTTATTTTTAATTTTTGTATATATTTTTTCTTTCCCTCAGCACAATTAATTATGTCCCTGTGTAATTTGGTGATGTAGTGTGCATCAGCATTTGGCAATACTAGACCTCTCTTGTTTCTCCCATGGCTTGAATGTAAACATTCATGTCCCCTCTTGGCTCGGAGCCTAGATGTTTTTTTTTTCCTTCTCCACTCGATTCAGCTGTTCATATAAATTGGTGCTGACTGCCCCTTTCTGAGTCCATTGATTTACAAACTAGAGAAAAGCCATTAGCAGCTCTCTGCCGCCACACTGCTAGCAGTAATGAAGCTTTTGCTGAGTTTTTTAGTGCTTAATGCGTTCTTTCTGTTGACATGTGCGGCTCCTCTGACGTGCTACTCACGAGTGGTATCTCTAAGCCAGGAGATCACTCTGTCCTACAAGATTCTGCAGAGGATTACACCAGCTGTAAGTTACAGGAGAGCAACAGGGGTGCTGACTATGACAAGCACCTTGTCCTAACAGCTTTTGTGTATTGCAGGGTCCATGTATGGAATCTCTTCCGCCTCTTTATCTGGACATACATGTAAGTACTGATGGACTTCATTATTGGAAAGTATAAAGTATATTTATTTATTTTGTTTACTGACCAATGAATACACCCTGCTTATTTTCTCATATGCAATTCACTTTTTCTCCTGAGTTTTCTCCTAGGAGATCATTTTTAATCTTCCATTTAAAATAACTTTTTATCACTTTGCAATTGAAAAAGTACCAAAAAGTTGGTGAAAAAGTATTATCAAATCTACTTGAGCATTTTCTTGCTTGCTGGTGGCTTAAAAGGCACTTAAATAATACGTTTACAAGTATCACCCAGGAGAAAACTCAGGAGAAAAAGTAAATTGCATATGGGCCTCTTATTTATATTTCTTTAACCACTTCACAACTGAGGGGTTTTACCCCTGGAGCACCAGAGCAATTTTCACCTTTCAGCCCTCCTTCCATTTATTCGTCTACAACTTTATCATTACTTATCGCATTGAAATGAACTATATCTTGTTTTTTTCGCCACCAATTAGGCTTTCTTTAGGTGGGACATTATGCCAATAATTATTTTATTCTAAATATGTTTTAATGGGAAAATAGGAAAAAATGTGGGGGAAAATCATTATTTTTCAGTTTTCGGCCATTATAGTTTTTAAATAATGCATGCTACTGTAATTAAAATCCATGAAATTTATTTGCCCATTTGTCCCGGTTATAAAACCGTTTAAATTATGTCCCTATCACAATGTTTGGCGCCAATATTTGATTTGGAAATAAAGGTGCATTTTTTTCAGTTTTGCGTCCATCCCTAATTACAAGCCCATAGTTTATAAAGTAACAGTGTTATACCCTCTTGACATAAATATTTAAAAAATTCAGTCGGTAAGGTAACTATTTATGTATTCTTTATTGTAATTTTTTTCCTTTTTATTACAAAAATAATAAATTGGAGAGTGTGGGAGTTAATGAGTTAATTTATAATGTAAAATAATGTATTTGTATATGAAAAATGTTTTTGACTGTAGTTTTACTTTTTGGCCACAAGATGGCCCCAGTAATTTTTTGTAATTGCGTCCTGTAAGCGTAGGTAGTACGCTTACAGGAAGTTCAGTTAGGCTGGGAAACTTTTTTTTTTTTCACAATGATCGCGCAGCTTCTCATGGAAGCAGCCGATCATTGCTGGGGGGCTTAGATCAACAAACGGGAACAGTTTTTCCCGTTCATTGATCCCGGGCGAGCGGGTGGCGGCGTGCACAAGCGCGGGAGCACGCGCCAGAGCGAGCGGGAGCGCGGTCAGCGGCAGTAGCGGCAGGGAGTGCATGTATCTATGCTCCTGGTGGGGAAAGGATGATAAAAGGAGCGTAGATACACGCACCCGTGGTGGTAAAGTGGTTAAAGAAAGTGGGAGTACACTCAAATTTCATCTGTGGTCTTAAGCATTAAGCATAGCATAAACTTAACAGCTAAAAGACATTTAAGTGGTTTCCAAGGCACAGGAAGGGTTAACACCCAAATCTTTAACTTCATTTAGTTGCTGGTTCATACGGTCGCCGAGAATTATCAGATTGTGTTGGAAGTGTAGTAAGCTGTGTAAACAAGGAAAAAGCGTTTCTGCTGTATGCGGGGGGAAGCAGAGAGCTTTCTCTCCTTTATTAGCTCAATAATTGCTTAATTACAAGTACAGTACATCTGATCATTTGTCCTGGTGCCCGCAATTATATTAGATAGCTTCAGTGAAGTGTAAATATACATTTAAGTGACATTTAGATCAGTCTTATAGAGTTTCATCTTCATTTTTTACTGCGTTTAAAAAAAAATTGATTTTGAGTATACCACGTTAAGCAAACTACCTAACTACCTAACCCCAATTCTTATATATACCTTACACTTATAATGGTCAATGAAACAGAAAAGTGAGAGCCCAATATAGTGCAGTATGTATTGGAAATGAGGAGAAAATATGAATCGTAAGTATTTATACTTACAAACCAGGGTTACCGCTAAGGCAACCACTGTAGAAGCAGGTGGGGAGTTTAGACCTGTCTCCACTCAGGACTAAGATGTCGCTCTCTGTGGATAAGAGAAAAAGAGGGTGTATCACCCCTCCACCAGGGGTGGAATTCTGGACTTGTAAAAAATGTACAGAGGCGCCAAATGGATAACATTTGCTAAAAATGTTAAAAAGTTCTGCAGGCGGTGGTGGACCAGCCTACCCAAAACAGACATGACTCGTTTCCTCAGTGTAATAGAACGCGGAAAAGCCGCCGCGTGTACTGACAGCAAGGCGGCTGATTCCGCGTCCAGCGCGGCGGTTTGCACGCAGCAGCAGCATGCGTCTGGTGTGGCTGGGTCTGTTAGTTCACACAGATTGAGGAATACGCGTGCGGAGAGGCAGAACCTTTATGACAGCCAAGGAGGGATCAGCTGACCAGGTTGGTCAGCTGACCTCAGAGCAAGTGACTATTGGTTGATCACTGATGGGTGGCGCCGGAGAGCGCCGTTCTATATATAGTTACTGCTGGTCAGTCTCAGGTTGTCTGCCGTTGCGAACACTTACGTGGAAGCACTCAGATCTTAGTCAGATCCTACAGTGTGTTAGAACCAGGAGGACCTGGGAATTCACACTGAGCCAGATTATTTCTGTTTATCATTGTGTTATACTTCAGACTAGTTCCAGGGTGTCGAGACCACGGACCTCACACCCAAGATTAGGGACTTTGTGTTATCATTGTGTTATACTTCAGACTAGTTCCAGGGTGTCGAGACCACGGACCTCACACCCAAGATTAGGGACTTTGTGTTATCATTGTGTTATACTTCAGACTAGTTCCAGGGTGTTGAGACCACGGACCTCACACCCAAGACTAGGGATACTTGACGCAATCTTGACAGACACAGAACATTTATATTGCGCTTTTCTCCTGGCAGACTCAAAGCACAAGAGCTGCAGCCACTAAGGACGCACTCTATAGGCAGCAGCAGTGTTAGGGAGACTTGCCCAAGGTCTCCTACTGAAAAGGTGCTGGCTTACTGAACAGGCAGAGCTGAGATTCGAACCCAGGTCTCCTGTGTCAGAGGCAGAGCCCTTAACCATTACACTATCCAGCCACTGTGTACCATCATATTATACTCCAGACTAGTTCCAGGGTGTAGAGACCACGGACCTCACACCCAAGACTAGGCATTGTTTGATATCTGTTATGACCTACTGCTTTTCTGACTATCCCTCTGCTTTCTGATTCGGTACCTACGCATATCTGATTATCTGTTGCCAACCCTGCCTGCCTTTGGATACCGAATCAGCCTTCTGTCTCTGTACCTTGTCTGTCCGTGTGTTGCCGACCTGGCTTGCCCGACCTTGAGAGCTATCTTAAAGCTTAAGAGATAGTCTCCAGACCTGCTAGTGACATCCACCTTCAGGTGTCACTCACTCACAGGTCCTTCCTACCTTCAGCCTGGGACTCCACTCCTTTGGAGGAGTCAGGCTGCTGGAAGGTTTTTGCACTTCTCAGACGGCAGTATCCAGGGTCGGACTGGGACACCAAGGGCCCACCAAGGAAGTTTCAGCCTGGGGCCCACCCCCCTCTCCTCCTCCTCCCTCCCCCCCCCCCCATTTTGGACACATGTACTCTAGAAATTTTGCATGACTTTATGGTAGGGAATAGATTGTGAGCAATTCTGAGGACAGTCTCCAATAGGGATATGTCTAAATGCGGCGCCGCAGCGAAACTAAATGGGTGTCACCACGCACTGGAACCTCGGCGTGGTCATGATGAGTCATGGGCAGACTTAAAAAAAAATACAAAACACAAAATAAGTAGCGGTGTTATTCACAGAGATTAGGTCTGACCAGATACATTTTAGATAAAATATTCAAGTAGTTACATGCCTCATGATAATTCATCAAGTAGTCAAATGGCAGCAGATACCCCCACAAAATGCAATCAGGTTGACGGCAGATACGTCCACACAATGCAATCAGGTTGGCGGCAGATACCCCCACAAAATGCAATCAGGTTGACGGCAGATCCCCCCACACAATGCAATCAGGTTGACGGCAGATCCCCCCACACAATGCAATCAGGTTGACGGCAGATACCCCCACAAAATGCAATCAGGTTGGCTGCAGATACCCCCACACAATGCAGTCAGGTTGGTGGCAGATACCCCCACACAATGCAGTCAGGTTGGTGGCAGATACCCCCACACAATGCAATCAGGTTGGCTGCAGATACCCCCACACAATGCAATCAGGTTGGCTACAGATACCCCCACACAATGCAATCAGGTTGGTGGCAGAGATACCCCCACACAATGCAATCAGGTTGGCTGCAGATACCCCCACACAATGCAATCAGGTTGGTGGCAGAGATACCCCCACACAATGCAAGTCCCCCCCAGCTTGGAAGGGGGGGCAGAGGGCACAGATCAGCGGGGAAGCCTCCCCCCTCCCCCTCCCTCACCTAGGGGCCCCCCCTTCCGCGCACCCCCTCCTCCATAAGTGCAGCCAGCAGCGAGCGGAGAATAGCTTACCGAGCTTCAGATGATGCTATCTCAGTGCTGGGCCGAAAGTACGCATTAGCGTAATTACGCATCGTAATTCACTACAAATGCACCGTAAGCGTTACGTGTAAGGTTACGGTATCACGCGTAATTAATTACGCGTAGACCGTAGGTTACGTTATTACGCGTAACAAATTACGCGTAAGACCGTAAACTCCCATTGAAATTACACAGTCTGCCGTAATCGCGTAATATTACGCTCCCGTATGATATAAAAAAGCCGCCGACTTTAAGGGTTAATAGCAAAGCCCCCTTAATTGCTTAGAGCCTCAAATTTGGAGAATATATTAAGGAGATCAGAAGGAATAAGAGGAAAAAAATTTTTTTCAAAAAGACCTTATAGTTTTTGAGAAAATCGATGTTAAAGTTTCAAAGGAAAAATATATACATTTAAAAACCCGCCGACTAACTAACGCTAAGTCCCCGCCGGCTCCCGCCATCCACTCCGCCCACACCTGTCACCCATATACATGCTGGCACCCATGGGTGCCAGCATGTATATAGGTGACATGTGGGAGAGGCGGGGAGGGCAGCGAGAGCCGGCGGGGACTTAGCGTCCTGCACCCGGCAGAGCTCTGAGCTATATAGCTCAGAGCTCTCTAAAGCATATTTGTATTTGGGCTCCAAGGAGCCCCATTGGTCCTTAGCAGACCAATGGGGTTCCTTCTGATTTGAAGGAACCCCATTGGTCTGCTAAGGACCAATGGGGCTCCTTGGAGCCCAAATACAAAGATGCTTTAGAGAGCTCTGAGCTATATAGCTCAGAGCTCTGTCGGGTGCAGGACGCTAAGTCCCCGCCGGCTCTCACTGCCCTCTCCGCCTCTCCCACATGTCACCTATATACATGCTGGCACCCATGGGTGCCAGCATGTATATGGGTGACAGGTGTGGGCGGAGTGGACGGCGGGAGCCGGCGGGGACTTAGCGTTAGTGTATGCGGCGGCCGGTGAGCGGCGAGTGACGTCGGGTGCGGTGGTGTTACAAAGTAACAAAGTTGTTACATTGTAACAACTTTGTTACATTGTAACTGATTAGCATATTTTCGAGGATATTGCGTGGGAACTGGCTTTTAAAGGGACAGGTAAGTATTAATGGTTAATTAAGAATATGAAAGGACTTTTTTCGTGGTTATGTTTTTTGTTCAATTAAAATACTTTTTCTATGTGTTTGTGTGTTTATTTACTTTTAACTCTTAAAGGAAATGGGTAAGGGGTACAAGTACCACTATACTCATTTCTCCTGGGAGGGGGGGGGGGGGCATCTGGGGGACCCCTTTTTAAAGGGGACTCCCAGATGCCACCATGAACCCCCCCCCCCCCCCCCCAGGAAATCGCGGCCTCCACCTCCACCGCCCATCGGAGGTGGAGAAGAAGAGCCCCTTGTCCTTGGATTGGACAAGGGCTCGGAGGGGGAGGGGAAAGCTTGGCTGCCCCTCCCCTTCCGAGACCCCCCAATCCATGGACCATGCGGGCTGGTATAGTCAGGGTGCGGAGCCCCACGCGGCCGGTGCTCCGCATTCTGGCTATCCCAGCCTGCATGGGGGACAAGGGGTTAAAGAGGTCTGGGAGGGGGGACCCCACGTCGTTTTTTTTTATATTTCCCACACTCAGAACGAAGTAAGTAAAACTCTTCCCACTTGGGGGAATCTATGAAAATAATACACTATTGTTACCTGTGCAAAAAAAAAACTGACATTTTCCGCATTTAAAAGACATTTTTGCCCTTGAAACTTAAAAATCGATTTTCTCAAAAACTATAAGGTCTTTTTGAAAAAAAAAATTTCCTCTTATTCCCACTGATCCCCTTAATATACCCTGTGAATTTGGTGTTCCTAAATTTTAAGCAGGCTTTGCTATTAACCGTTAAAGTCGGCGGGTTTTTAAATGTTTATATTTTTCCTTTGAAACTTTAACATCGATTTTCTCAAAAACTATAAAGTCTTTTTGAAAAAATTTTGTTTCCTCTTATTCCTTCTGATCTCCTTAATATATTCTCCAAATTTGAGGCTCTAAGCAATTAAGGGGGCTTTGCTATTAACCCTTAAAGTCGGCAGCTACCTAACATTGATCCATGCGTCAACTTTTCCGCTTGGCAGCATGACCTTACGCATTAATTGCTAGTAGGAATTTACGCGTAAGCCAATAACGTAACAACCTGAATTACGGTATTCTTACGCGTAATTGCGTAAGGGCTATGCGTAATTACAGACATGTACCGTAAATGAATGTCTACGCCGTAAGCGTAATTCCGTAATGCGTAATAGCGTAAAATTACGCGTAATGATCCGTAAGCGTAGTTTTTTCCATTACGCCCAGCACTGTGCTATCTCCGCTCCGCATGCCGCTGCTGCCCTGCTGGTCTCTGTCTCCTGTAGTGACGCTGTCCAATCACGCTCTCGCAGGAAGTACTGCGAGAGCGTGATTGGACAGCGTCACTACAGCAGACAGAGACCAGCAGGGCAGCGGCATGCGGACTCGGAGCGGAGCTAGCATCATCTCTGTAGCTATTCTCCGCTCGCTGCTGGCTGCACTTCTGGAGGAGGGGGGTGCGCGGAAGGGGGGGCCCCTAGGTGAGGGAGGGGGGGCGCTTCCCCCCCTCCACGCCGCTCTGTGCCCAATTCCCCCCCTTCCAAGCTGTGCCCCCTCCCTCTTAGCTCTGGGGCACCCAGGAGGAGGGGCAGTTGGGGCCCACCGATGGGGCCATCGGTGGTTCGGTGGCTCAGTCCGAGCCTGGCAGTATCGCCCTTACTGCCAAAGACCACCTGCTCCTCGGGTGGTCTTACTCAAAGTAATAACTGTTGCACCAAACACTCACACTATATAGGTGTCCAGAGGTTAGTTATACTAGGATTATCGGTGATTCTGCAGATTATCAATAATCAGGTATATATCTGTATTCTTGGTGATACTGCAGATCACCAATAATCAGATTCTCTCTGAGTGCTGACACCGATCGTTACACACAGGCATTAAACAACAGGAGCACAACACAGCCAGGGGTCCAATATACACTTGGCACCTCTGGTGCCAAGCGTATATTGGACCCCTGGCTGTCTTGTGCTCTTGGCACCTCTGGCCACAGGTGCCAAGTGTATATTGGACCCCTAGCTGTGTTATGCTCCTGTTGTTTATTGCCTGAGGAAGCGGGTTTGTTCTTGTGAAACGCGTCGCAAATTGTTGCTAGGAGTATGTGAATAAATTTGTCATTACCATAATCAACAGCATCGTGTCTGTTTTGGGTAGGCTGGTCCACCACCGCCTCCAGAACTTTTTAACATTTTTAGCAAATTTTATCCTTTTGGCGCCTCTGTACATTTTTTACAAGTTATAATGGGCAATGGATAAATAGCATGAAACTGTTGAATGCAGATTTGTTTGCATAACTTCAAACATTAATAGTAGTAGTAGTAGCAGGCGTAGTATTAGTTAGTATTGTTTTCATTCATAATTTTTACATTGATGACATTTTCCACATAGTTATTACACAGGTAAACGCACTGCACATTCATCTGAATGTGCCATTAACAGCATTTCTGGATAATGCATGTAAAAATGCACTTGTGCTGTTGCAAGGCCCGGTTCACACTACACTGAAAATGCCGCTTGTCCACTGCTCGCCCAGCAACCAGGTAGCGTAGGGCTTCCATTTAGTATGTAAAAAAAAAAAATCATGTGAATCCTACCTAGGAACAGGGAGTATTCTCAATGGTCCACATGAACCAATGAGAATTGTCTTTTGTTGCAGGTGGATTCCCATTTTTTTTACAAACTAACAGGACGCCCTATGCTTCCTGTTACCGGGACCAGCTGGGAGGAACAAGCCGGGGCGGCAACCTTGAATTTTGTTGGTAAGGTAGCATTTTTCGTGTGGCGGGAAGCCTAGTGGGAGCAGAGACATCCGTCCCCATAGGCTTGCATTGTGTCTGATTCGAGTTTGTGGAAGGCGTTTTGCGTTGTGGCGGCGGGGAAATGCAGCATTTTGCAATACCACAAGTGCGTTTTGCAGTTGCATTCCGTTTGACAGTGTAAATGGATCCTATTAGTACCATAGGATGCATTTACCATGTGACTCTACATGTCACTGCATTGCGGTAAATGCAGCGTTTTCCCCTGCTTTGTGAATGGGTCTTAAGGGATTGGGTTCTTAAAATGACATGCGTGGTGTTACTGACACCATACACATTGTGTTAGATATGCATTACAACATATACATTACGTAAAGCATATAGGGCTATATTCACAAAAGAATGGTTAAAGAGAACCAAAGGAAGTACAAAGAGTTTCACCATCCTGGGGCTTCTATCAGCCCCCTGCAGCCTTTCTGAGTTGGACAGCCACATGTGCGGCGAAGGATTTACTATCAGTGGTTCCCAGGAGGTTAAAGGGCCAGAAATGTTTTGGCAGCACAAGGGGGACATATAAAATATTAAAGGAACACTATCAAACCAAGTGTTCTAAAATGTACAAATAATGTTGCTGTGTAAACATTTTCCTACTTTTCATGTTAAATATCTGAGGCAAAAGTTTTAATTCATTGTGTGTAGATTTTAGCTACGTTTTGAATGTCTCATTTGCAAAGGTATGAATCTCTGCAGTCTGACATGCTAAGAACAATGTAATATTGAAGCAGAGTTATATGAAAAGCCTGTCAGGTGTCAGGTTACACACACACACACACACACACACATTTACAAATGTTTATGTTGCCCATAAGATACATATCCTTTGCTCTCTGCAAAGAGTTCAGTCAGATACAGGCAGAGCTTTCTCTCACGCACACACGGGGTTAACAGATGAAGTGTGAGGGAATTCCCCCTCCCCTCATGGTTCACTCTGCCATCAGATTACTTTAAACATTAATAAGCTATAAATCCTGAATAGATTTAGATCTGTAGATCTCTCTCTCTCTGTGTGTGTGTATATATATATATATATATATATATATATATATATATATATATATATATATATATATATATATATATATATATATATATATATATATATATATATACATACAGGGAGTGCAGAATTATTAGGCAAGTTGTATTTTTGATACAAAAAACTCATTAATATTAAAGCTGAATATTTTTGAAAGTAGTTTTTAGTTTGTTTTTAGTTTTAACTATTTTAGGGGGATATCTGTGTGTGCAGGTGAATATTACTGTGCATAATTATTAGGCAACTTAACAAAAAACAAATATATATACCCATTTCAATTATTTATTTTTACCAGTGAAATCAATATAACATCTTAAAATTCACAAATATACATTTCTGACATTCAAAAACAAAGCAAAAACAAATCAGTGACCAATATAGCCACCTTTCTTTGCAAGGACACTCAAAAGCCTGCCATCCATGGATTCTGTCAGTGTTTTGATCTGTTCACCATCAACATTGCATGCAGCGGCAACCACAGCCTCCCAGACACTGTTCAGAGAGGTGTACTGTTTTCCCTCCGTGTAAATCTCACATTTTATGATGGACCACAGGTTCTCAATGGGGTTCAGATCTGGTGAACAAGGAGGCCATGTCATTAGTTTTTCTTCTTTTATACCCTTTCTTGCCAGCCACGCTGTGGAGTACTTGGACGCGTGTGATGGAGCATTGTCCTGCATGAAAATCATGTTTTTCTTGAAGGATGCAGACTTCTTCCTGTACCACTGCTTGAAGAAGGTGTCTTCCAGAAACTGGCAGTAGGACTGGGAGTTGAGCTTGACTCCATCCTCAACCCAAAAAGGCCCCACAAGCTCATCTTTGATGATACCAGCCCAAAACAGTACTCCACCTCCACCTTGCTGGCGTCTGAGTCGGACTTGAGCTCTCTGCCCTTTACCAATCCAGCCACGGGCCCATCCATCTGGCCCATCAAGACTCTCTCATGTCATCAGTCCATAAAACCTTAGAAAAATCAGTCTTGAGATATTTCTTGGCCCAGTCTTGACGTTTCAGCTTGTGTGTCTTGTTCAGTGGTGGTCGTCTTTCAGCCTTTCTTACCTTGGCCATGTCTCTGAGTATTGCACACCTTGTGCTTTTGGGCACTCCAGTGATGTTGCAGCTCTGAAATATGGCCAAACTGGTGGCAAGTGGCATCTTGGCAGCTGCACGCTTGACTTTTCTCAGTTCATGGGCAGTTATTTTGCACCTTGGTTTTTCCACACGCTTATTGCGACCCTGTTGACTATTTTGAATGAAACGCTTGAATGTTCGATGATCACGCTTCAGAAGCTTTGCGATTTTAAGAGTGCTGCATCCCTCTGCAAGATATCTCACTATTTTTGACTTTTCTGAGCCTGTCAAGTCCTTCTTTTGACCCATTTTGCCAAAGGAAAGGAAGTTGCCTAATAATTATGCACACCTGATATAGGGTGTTTATGTCATTAGACCACACCCCTTCTCATTACAGAGATGCACATCACCTAATATGCTTATGGTAGTAGGCTTTCCAGCCTATACAGCTTGGAGTAAGACAACATGCATAAAGAGGATGATGTGGTCAAAATACTCATTTGCCTAATAATTCTGCACTCCCTATATATATATATATAGCCTGCTGGTTACTATATTTTGAAATTTGAAATTAGTATTAGCAAGGCCGGATTAATACTTTTTACACCCCTAGGCCAACTTTCTACAGCTTTCCTTCCATGTATAGCAGTGCCCCTCCCATTACATGTGAAGCCCTCTCTTCCATGTCTAACATTCATGTACAGCAGCCTCCTTCAGTTCTATACAGGTCACTTGGGCAGCAGCTACCTATCTCCATTTGTTGCTACCTATTTGAATGTCCAGCTGCCCCTTTGCCAGATGCCACCCAAGGCCCAGGCCTTGGTGGCCTTTTCCAGAGATCTGGCCCTAAGTATTAGACATAAAGTTAAGCTACATACACACACCGGACCATTGTTTTCCGGGGCAAGGTCTCGGTGGCTATTGTTGCAAAAAAAAAAGAGGCACAACGATGTGACTTAACACCAATAGACAAACAATTACTGTTGATGTAGACCAATCCAATTGTCTATTGACTAATTAAAATGGCACAACAAATGCATTTTGCATAAGCTTGCCAGAATGTGCAGAGTCTAAACAAACTCACTGCTATGCCCTGCAGGAATTGGCCTACACTCAATTTTTTGCATCTCAACAGGGCTTCCCATGCCCCCAAGAAATGGGGGGCAGTGCTGACAGCACAGCAAGCACTGCCACCACTCCGGGATTGCACTGGGGGGGGGAAGGGGCAGAGAACCACAAACAGCCCAGCCCATGGCTTGGCCACTGCCCGAGTGGGACCATCTATGTTGCCCCCCCATAGAAAAGATCCTTACCTTGAAGCGAATTGCAACCAGCTGCAGGTGTAGACATGAGGCGGCCAGTATAAAAATTAGGTAATAACTGGTCTGAGCACACAACCTTTTTTCTCCGAGATTGCAGAGTTATTGTAACAGCTGTATTTATTGTATCCGTGTTGGATGACTGTAGACACCTATGTATCGATTTTGTTTCAGAATTCCTGTGTAATGATAAAATTGCGCAGCTTCGTCTCTGCTCCAAATTGTGGAAGACTACCAAGAGTAACGGCATTAAAGAAAAAAGCAAGAAACCTCTACAACATCATGAACACTGCCTGTAAAAGAGTAGGTTCTTCATGATTTAAAAAAAAAATTATGATTTTTTTTTTGCCTCCATACAATGAATTTTTGTGAAAAATGTGGATTTTTATAAAATTCATTGAAATCAATGAAGAAGGTAAAAAAAATAAGGTGACATAAAATGATAAATTTAAAGGACCACTGTGACAAAAATTTTAGAATTCAAAATACACATACATATAAGATAGTACATTTGTTCTGGAGTAAAATGCTATGCATGTTACATTTTCCTAATTCATAGTTATTTTCAGTAGGTATTATGTGTCTCCTAAACTCATACCAGGAGGTTATGGACTAGGTCCACTTCCTTATGGGAAACTGTGAAAACAGATAAGAAGGAAGCGCTCCTTGGCGCATGTGCAATTCACTTTTTCTCCTGAGTTTTCTCCTAGGAGACAATTATTCTTTTTCAATTTCAATTAACTTTTTCGCACTTTGCAATGAAAAAAGTACCAAAAAGTAGGTGAAAAAGTACTGTTAAAATTATTTTGAGTATTTGTTTGCTTGCTGGTGGTGTGAAAGGTATTTTATTTACAAGTTGTGAAAATATCACCTAGGAGAGAACTCAGGAGAACAAATGAATTGCATATGGCCCCTTGTGTTTAAAGAGACTCTGAAGCGAGAATAAATCTCGCTTTAGAGCTCATAGTTAGCAGGGGCATGTGTGCCCCTGCTAAAACGCTGCTATCCCGCAGCTAGACAGGGGTCCCTTACCCCCTGAAATCCCCTCCGAGCAGCGGGGGATCACTTCCTGATTGAGGCAGGGCTAACTGCCGCAGCCCTGCCCCACGCGCGTCTGTCAGCGCGTATCTCCGCCTCTCCCCCGCCCCTCTTAGTCTTCCTTCACTGAGAGGGGCGGGGGAGAGGCGGCGATGCGCCGCTGATAGACGCGCTGTGAGGCAGGGCTGCAGTCGTTAGCCCTGCCTCCAGCAGCAGCAAAAACTACAACCAATTTGGTCGTTGATTTTGCAGGGGGGGGGGGGGTTGGGGGGTTAAGGGACCCCCGTTTAGCCGCGGGATAGCTGCGTTTTATATAAGCACTGAAGCGAGATTTAAAAGTAAAAGATAGATCCTCTCTATGCAGAGAGCGGCTCACCTCATTAGATGGCTGAAAATACAAATATTGACAGTTCAGCATACGAGCATATTAGTGCAGTGTTCCCCATCCCCAACCCTGTCGTCAAGGCTCACCAACACTGCTTGTTTTGTATAAAGCCACAGAGGTAGTTAATCAGCTCTGCGGCAACATTGATTACTCCGCCTGTGAGGCTGTGACTATGTGTGGTTTCCTGCAAAACATGTACTGTTGGTGAGCCTGGAGGACAGGGTTGGGGAACTCTGTATTAGTGGATAAACCACTGGTGATTTGTCCTCGATCGCCCTGTCTGTTTAGAAGCACCGTCCAGGGATCCAATATGAAAGCCGTTGAAGCTCTCCAGGTGAGTCCTTTGCCAGATCGTGAAATTACTAAATAACAGGATATTTATGCCAATAGGTAACTAACAAACATTTATTGAACAGAAAAAATTAAAATTGTACCCAAAGTGAAAAAAATGCCCCTAGGTAGTACTTACCTCAGGAGGGGTAAGCCTTTGGATCCTAAAGAAGCTTCCCCCTTCCTCCTCAGCAAAGGGGATCCAGTACTGGGACCCCCAAAGATCCTCTCGTCATTGCTTGTTGTGATCCTCACGCAGGCGCAGTAGTGGCTATCAGCTCAGGCTCTGGCGGAAATAGCTGAGCTCAATCGGGTCCACTCTACTGCGCAGACGTGATCCGTCTGTGCCTTCACAGTAGAATGGACCTGATCAGGCTTGGCTATTTCCGCCCAAACCCGAGCGAAGTGCCGCTAGTGCATCTGCGCAAGGCAGGCAATGTAAATATTATTGTGCCTCTGCACTCTGGACTGCCTGCGCAGAATTGTCTGACGGAGGGAAACACCTCATTAGGATCCAGAAGCTTCCCCCTCCAAAGGTAAGTACCCCCAGCCAGGGATGGTCGTAGTCAGTCAACTTCGCTACGCTGGAACTGCGTGTCGTTTTACGCAATTACGCTTCGCCAATCTATGGCTTCGAAATCAAATATTCGCTTTGTATGCATTTCGTAGACTATGCGTTAAAATACGCAATTACGCGTAGTGAGAAGCGTAGTGTATGCGGATGCTTATGCCCATATGCAGAAAATGTTATGCTTTAATTCCTCTTTAAATGGTTATACCGGGAACTCTTCTATGTGTACATTCCCCTTTCCAACGTGTAAATTTGTAAGCATACAATCGCACGTGGAAAATTAGGCGCGAGTAACGCATTTGTAGTTCACAATGCAATACACATGTTAACTACGCATAGTAGGTGTAAGCTACGCGTAGCGGTAGTTCGCTACGCGTAAATTCGTAAGCGTAGTTTTCAAACTTCACCTATGACCTACGATGCGTAGATGCAAATTACATTGCGTAAATTCGCACTTCCGTAGTTTCTACTCATCCCTGCCCCCAGCGCTCTTTTTTACCCTACAGGTCTACTTGAACTCTTGGGCATGGAAATCGCTAGCGGTTCACAGGTTGCCACTGGAATCCTCTTTCACTCCATCATGACAAAGATGTTGGATGTTAGAGACCTTTTGCTCCTCCACCTTCCATTTGAGCATTCCCCACAGATGCTTAATAGGGTTTAGATCTGGAGACATGCTTGGCCAGTCCAACACCTTTACCCTCAGTTTCTTTAGCAAGCGCAAACTTCTTTCGTAACACTGAACGTAGTAAAAAACAGGCAATAGTGGGGAGCAGAGATATACTGTGGGGAGCACACAGTACAACCAGGACATCTAGCAATACAAGTACAAATGCATACACAGCTGATGTGCGGTTTGAGACATCACCAGTACTGGTACAAATGCTCTGATAACTACAAATGTTCTGAGTGCCACTTCATGTTTTATTCTTTTTATCAAGGCACTCACTTGACCTGAGGAAGCGGCTTACGCCGAGAAACGCGTTGTCATAGTGCTGTTCGCAATCAATAAATGAAATTATATTTTATTGAATTTTATTAAGAAAGTTTGATTTTATTTAAGGAACATCTCCTCTTATTTATGATCTTCTTCAATTCGAAGATCTAATATTCATTCTAATTGGGCGCCTCCAACCTTCCAAATGTATCCAGTACCGGTACATGTTCATTTGATAAAGTACTCTAGAGTAATGTTAATCAAAAATGTGTTGAGTTCCCTCTAAATGTATACCTTTTATTTCTTTCTATATTTCAGGATTTGGTATTCTTCACTGATGACTGTGAAGCTCTTGAGCACCCGCCAGCACCGACACCCACTGCGGCTAATTCACGATAAAACGCTTGGCACAGGAACAAGTTGCTCTGTGTTTTGTGTCAACAAAACCCTCATTCTCGGCAGAGCTGAAAGTTCTGTCTGATAAGCGAGCAGCCAGGAATTCCTACCTAGGGGCTGGTTGTATTCTTATAGTAACCCGTAAAATGACAGCAGCCATCAGGAATCACAAAAGCCGTTCCTTCAAGGGGCACGTAATTCCCTAATGGTGTTTACTGGATGGACTTTTAGAAGACAACCTTATTATATTGTCGTCACTTAGAGACCGTACTCAAACTCTATCTTTACTCTGTACACACTGGAACATATATGATATCATAAGAAAGATAATTGGAACAAATTGTAGCCTTGTCTTTTGAAGCTCCTTCCTTTTATTTGGTGGAGTCTTTGTAGTCTTGTCTGCTCATAATAACGCCTTGTAATTTAACCCGTTTAGCCACCCACCAGATGCATCATTACCTATACCGCTGTATTTTTCTACTCTGCTATCTTGAGTGTAGCCAGTTCTTCACATTTTGTACGAGATAAGGAACTATAGATAAGTAATGCAGCAATTTTGATGTTCTTTTTGAATATCTTCCTGTATTTTATAACATTCCTCTTGTAGTGAGTAAAATAAAGTTGGGGTTTTTTTTGTTATTGTTTTGTTTTTTAGGATTTATACACATTGATAGATGGGATTAGTTTGTTGTACATTTCTATGATTTTGACATTTTGATTTACACAAAGAAGCTGGGCGTGTATTAGGGTAATTAGGCCAATTTACAATTAGACTGGTAAAGGACCCCTTATCTGTTCATGAACATGGGATTCAGTTGACTGGAATTGTTTTGATGGTGAAACATAATTTTTGTGAAATGACAAATGTATTTCCTACCGTTTGCCAGTCTGCCTCACATGCCCCTATTCCTGGAGGTAAAGGGTGACACGGGCATATTTCTGAGATTTCTGTGTTCTTGCTTGCACCATAGAATGCAAACATGTGCAGTTGTTTAATAGCACTCAGGGAATCCATTGTTTTGCAATTATAAATGCAAAAAGTCAACCTGGATATCCACAGGTCACTAGGGGGTAACTCAAATGTGGGAGGGGCTACAATTGCAGCACCAGCAGAGTGCATTGTTCCCCTAATCCTGCCCCCAGGAGCCGCTTTTCTTTTGCCTCCTCCCTGATCTATAGAGAAAGTACACATTTCCCGGTTATAGCCAAAGCACATGCCTGTATGCACTCATGAATGGAGATGCCTCCCTAAGGAACAAGTCCTGATCCAGGCCTGATCCCTACCAGTGACTAGTTATTGTCAGTGTGTACGTAGTTTAATTGTGGACTGGCAGTCTCTGACCCCTCAAGGACCAGAAACTTTTTTTCACAAACATGGAGCTGTAATCACTATGATTGGCTCACAGTGATCAGAGTCAGGAGCCAATGAAATCGGCCTCAGACCGCCATACAGAGCTCTGCTGTCATAATGACAGCAGAGTGAGCAGGCTGCTATGACGTCACAGCAGCAGGTCCGCGCAGGTTGAGTAGCTGAAATCTACGCCCTGGTGGGGATCAGCTTCCAAACAGGGTGTAGATTTCAATTACTGACGTCTGCAACATCCAACCCTTTTTATGAAAAGTAGCTTTTTCTTGTTACTGAAAATGTTATATAAACTGCTAGAGCCAGGGCCAGATTTACCACTCAGGAGCCTGTAGGCACAGGTGTTCTTGCGCCCTAAACCCCGCCCCACAACACAGGCCACACCTCCAAGTAAAAATATTCTAAACTCTAATCCATGCGTCATCACTAACTTTCCTTAGGTTTTTACACGCTAATCGCTGTGTCATGTCACTAATTATGACATTAACCAGTGATTAGAGTGTAAAAGCCTATGGGCAGTTAGTGACATGACACATGGATTAGAGTTTAGAATATTTTTTTAAGGATTAGGGTGTAAAATGCTGGAGATCAGTGATATTAGGCAGGGATTAGACTGTACAATCATGAAAGTGATGAGAGGCAGGGATAGAGGTCAGAGCAGTGAAAGATGAGGATTAAAGAGCAGTGAAGATGGGGGATGAGGACAGACCAGTGACCAGTTGGGGATGAGAAGGAAACAAAAGTGAAGTTGGGAGTGGGGAGGACAGAGCAGCAAAGTTAAGGGATGGGGAGGACAAAGCAGTGAAACAGGAGGATGGGGAGGACAAAGAAGGGAAACAGGAGGATGGGGAGGACAGAGCAGGGAAACAGGAGGATGGGGAGGACAGAGCAGGGAAACAGGAGGATGGGGAGGACAGAGCAGGGAAACAGGAGGATGGGGAGGACAGAGCAGGGAAACAGGAGGATGGGGAGGACAGAGCAGGGAAACAGGAGGATGGGGAGGACAAAGCAGGGAAACAGGAGGATGGGGAGGACAAAGCAGGGAAACAGGAGGATGGGGAGGACAGAGCAGAGAAACAGGAGGATGGGGTGGACAGAGCAGGGAAACAGGAGGATGGGGAGGACAGAGCAGAGAAACAGGAGGATGGGGTGGACAGAGCAGGGAAACAGGAGGATGGGGAGGACAGAGCAGGGAAACAGGGGGATGGGGAGGACAGAGCAGGGAAACAGGGGGATGGGGAGGACAGAGCAGGGAAACAGGGGGATGGGGAGGACAGAGCAGGGAAACAGGAGGATGGGGAGGACAGAGCAGGGAAACAGGAGGATGGGGAGGACAGAGCAGGGAAACAGGAGGATGGGTAGAGACCAGTGAAGTAGGAGGATGAGGAACAGGGATCACCTTGATGTTGTAGCTGTACTGCTGCTCACTGACATCCCATCAAGCACCGCAGCTGAGCTGGTCTGTCCTCCTCTTACTGCTCCAGGAACTTGGCAGCTGTGCTATCGGCAGACTGTGACACTGCAGCATGGGCCGGCTTTCAGGAAGCCGGCCAGTGAACTTCCTATGCTTCTTCAGCCTTTCCAGGTGTGGACCACGGAGACTGCCTGGCTACCTTTACTACAGCCATGCTGGTTAGCTGCTTTAGGAGAGGGGGCGGAGCGGACCTTTTTGCCTGCAGCCTACCTGTGCTCATTCTCCTCTTTATCCCCGATTCCCTCTCCATCAGGCTCTGGGCGCACCGGCGCAGGCAGGCTAAGTCTGTGCGACTTGCCAGTAAGTGATGTCCGCCTCGCCTTGGCCGCCCACCCACGTGGTTCCTCAAACTCCCGCCAGCCCAGCGGGCAGCAGACGGACAATCGCGCTGTCCCCCGCCGCCTATGCACGCAGCTGTTGTTCACTCAAGTTGCAGCGCTGCGTGCAGGCATGGAAACGGCGGCCGGTGGGCGGGGAAAGCGGTGTAATGACACTGTGTATCTGTGTGTGTTACTGGCCGCCCGTGGCCCGCCCCTTACTGTAGTTACGGCCACGGCCGCCGGGTTATGATGTAAATAAGGATGCAAGCGGCTGCTATTGCGTTTTTTCAGTCCTAAATTTAAAGGGGACATTACATAAGCCCGCCCCTTGACCAATCAGGCGCCTGTAGGCACGTGCCTAGTGTGCCTTATGGTAAATCCGGCCCTGGCTAGAGCTCTAATCTATGTGCAGATGGGGCTTTTTGTTTATTTTTTTTTCAACCACGTTCTCTTATTAAAAGGCGACTGTAAGATCAGATGTGGCAGTGATGAAGATTTTGCTCATTTCCTCCTCAGATATACATGTTTGATAAAGCTGTGCCGTGTGCCTGAAATGCTTCCCGTAGTGCCTGTTCTCCTCTCACTCACCTGCTATCAGCCTAATGTCCTGCGTCACTCCAGCTGAGATCTGAAGGGCTTCAAGACGTAATGACTCACTTCATTTGTATACCATATGTCTCATCTGTATATTTCAGCTTCTTTCCCGGTACAGCAACGAGGCTCATTGCCAGTCTGTGCCTCTTAGACGCTCCAGTAATCCAAAATGTATCACCGTAATGTATTCTTATTGGCTGTTTCTTCCGGTACCTCTGACGTCTTCACCTCCTGACGTCATCATCATGGATGTAACAGTGTGCTTCAAACTAGAACCTCTGTGGAAAAGAAAAGCAGTGGGTGATCTGTCTTGACCAACATCATTCATAACTTTTCATAGCACAGCTGTAACAAGTTCCACCAAAGATTTTTATTTTACTGTTGATTTTCTCTATGAGTCTCTGTGAAGTTTGCAGCAATCCCTGTGTGTTCAGCAAGGCAGTACCCCTCTACGATGATCAGATTTCTGGTAGGGTAGAAGTCAAGGTACCCGGAAAGCACCCTGACAGCACACATTTCTAATTGAGCTGGATATTTCATTATTAATATGTAGGATTTGCCTAACGCATCAAAGTTCTATGACTGGGGAAGGAAGAATTTTTTTTTTACAGAGATGGCATTAGCTTGGGCAATGAGCAGTCAAGATAACTTTAGGCAATCAGGAGTTGGGAGACAGATTTTAATTGTATGTTATATTTTATGCCAGACTAAAATGCATTTTAAAGTGATCTAATCTGCAGGGAAATCTAGAACACGTATGGATACCCTAAAAAAAGGTATTTTACAGACAGGAAAATAACAAGTGTCAGCGTTAAGTTGGCAATTGCAGAATTCCAATTTCTCTGTAACAGACATCCTTTAATTAGAACATGCAAAAAGGATTATGTGAAAAAATATTTTGAGGGTGCAAGTCTATTTCAGTAACAGTGGGGTGCGAAAGTTTGGGCAACCTTGTTAATTTTCATGATTTTCCTGTATAAATCGTTGGTTGTTACGATAAAAAATGTCAGTTAAATATATCATACAGGAGAGGAGACACACACAGGGATATTTGAGAGGTGAAATAAAGTTTATCAAATTTACAGAAAGTGTGCAATAATTGTTTTAATAAAATTAGGCAGGTGCATACATTTGGGCACTGTTGTAATTTTATTGATTCCAAAACCTTAGAACTATTAATTGTAACTCAAATAGACTTGGTAAGCTCAGTGACCCCTGGCCTACATATACAGGTGAATCCAATTATGAGAAAGAGTATTTAAGGGGGTCAATTGCAAGTTTCCCTCCTCTTTTAATTTTCTCTGAAGAGTAGCAACATGGGGGTCTCAAAACAACTCTCAAATGACCTGAAGACAAAGATTGTTCACCATCATGGTTTAGGGGAAAGATACAGAAAGTTGACTCAGAGATTTCAGCTGTCTGTTTCCACAGTTAGGAACATACTGAGGAAATGGAAGACCACAGGCTCAGTTCAAGCCAAGGCTTGAAGTGGCAGATCAAGAAAAATCTCAGATAAACAGAAGCGATGAATGGTGAGAACAGTGAGAGTCAACCCAGAGAGCAGCACCAAAGACCTACAACATCCTCTTGCTGCAGATGGAGTCACTGTGCATCGTTTAACCATTCGATGCGCTTTACACAAGGAGATGCTGTATGTGAGAGTGATGCAATTGCAGCAACAGCAGAGTGCATTGTTCACCTCCTCTGAGCATAGCGTCACGGTCACCTCGCACTACTGCCAAATGATACATCGGCACTCTTGTTTCTATACTGTCTGTGTTTTTACTTTTTGCAATATGACTGTTTCCCATTCTATGTAATGTAATGTAATGTGCTATGTCCAATCCCAATGTGTACCAAAAATAATTCTGAGTGCGGCATCCGTCACACTTAGCTAAATAAATCTGATTCTGATTCTGATGCAGAGGAAGCTTTTTCTCCGCCCACAGCACAAACAGAGCCGCTTAAGGTATGCTAAAGCACATTTGGACAAGCCAGCTTCATTTTGGAATAAGGTGCTATTGACTGATGAAACTAAAATTGAGCTATTTGGGTATAACAAGGGGCATTATGCGTTGAGGAAAAACAACACAGCATTCCAAGAAAAACACCTGGATCTTTCAACAAGACAACGACCCTAAACACTGCTCAAATTCCACTAAGGCATTCATGCAGAGGAACAAGTACAACGTTCTGGAATTGCCATCTCAGTCTCCAGACCTGAATATAATTGAAAATCTGTGGTGGGGTGTGAGTTAAACAGAACTGTCCATGCTTGGAAGCCATCAAACCTGAATGAACTAGAGATGTTGGAATGGTCCAAAATACTTTCAACCAGAATCCAGACTCTCATTGGAACCTACAGTAAGCGTTTAGAGGCTGTAATTTCTGCAAAAGGAGGATCTACTAAATATTGATTTCATTTATTTTTTTGTGATGTCCAATTTTTTGCTCCTGCCTAATTTTGTTTAAACAATTATTGCACACTTTCTGTAAATCCAATAAATGTCATTTCCCTTCTCAAATATCACTGTGTGTGTCTCCAACATAATATATTTTACTGACATTTTTTTTTTTTCGTAACAAGCAACGATTTATACAGGAAAATCATGACGCTTAACAAGGTTGCCCAAACCTTCGCATCCCACTGTACATTATTCATTCTGAGTTTTATGATCATCCTGAATGTAAGTCAAGTGAAGGATGGACACAAAAACTGATCCATAACTTTTTGGAACACAAATCAATGAACTACAAGACCACTGAGACTTCTATTTCTTGTGATCCAGACACAAGGTCACCATGAAGCTACTACAGTTCAGAACATGGCTCCTGGCAGTTCCATAGGAATCAAGGGGGTGCATGTATGAACATGTGGGGGGAGGGGTAATCATTTCCCCCTAAAGAGTTCAGTTTTAAATACATATCAAACTCATATCAAAATTTCTCAATACCTGTTTTTCCTCATTAGTTATACAAAACCTTGTAAGTAGAGTTGGGCCGAACGGTTCGCCGGCGAACGGGGTTCGTGCGAACTTCGGTGGTTCGCGTGCGGGTGCCGCAGGCGAACGTTTGCGGAAGTTCGCTTCGCCTAGTTCGCTTGGTTCGCTCTATAAAGCAAAATTTTTACCCTCCATTTCACTGTCAGCAGACATGTTATTGTCAAACACACTGCTTTCAATGCTATAGAACCCGCCCATCCTCCCTTCAAGCTAGGTCCTTTATACCATTTGACTCAGTTGTCTACCTACACTAATTAGTTATGGGACAGCTGCTACACACTCTGCTAGGGAGATTTTAATTGGTCTCCCTCCACCCTCCACCCTTCAACCTATTCCCTCCTCGCTCCTACCGGAGGGAGGAGGGTCTCTTCTGGCAGGGAATTATACTATTTTAAAAGCCAGTATACATCATACCATAGCTGGGAATCGAACCCAGATCTCACTGTGCAGTGGACACGTCACCCTAAGCACTGTACCACTACAGTAGTAAGTGAAGCTAGCCTAAAATGTACCATTAATGCTCAATGCAATAGAACCATTAGGTTGCTTAAAGGAGAACTGTAGTGAGAGGTATATGGAGGCTGCCATATTGATTTCCTTTTAAGCTATACCAGTTGCCTGGCAGCCCTGCTGATCTATTTGGCTGCAGTAATAATAATAATAATCCAAACATTTGTATAGCGCTTTTCTCCTGTCAGACTCAAAGCGCTCAAGAGCTGCAGCCACAGGGACACGCTCAAGAGGCCACCCTGCAGTGTTAGGGAGTCTTGCTTTGAACTCCTTACTGAATAGGTACTTGACCTAGCCAGGATTCGAACCCTGGTCTCCCATGTCAAAGGCAGAACCCTTAACCAGTACACTATCCAGCCACTGTCGTGTGAATCCCACCACAAACAAGCATGCAGCTAATCTTGTCAGATCTTACAAAAATGTCAAACACCAGATCTGCTGCATGCTTGTTCAGGGTCTAGGGCTAAAAGTATTAGAGGCAGAGGATCTGCAGGATAGCCAGGTAACTGGTATTGCTTAAAAGGAAATCAATATGGTAGCCTCCATATACCTTTCACTACAGTTCTCCTTTAAAGGGAACCTTAACTGAGAGTGATATGGCTGTTTCCTGTAAACAATACCAGTTGCCTGGCAGTCCAGCTGATCTTTGTGACTGCAATAGTGGCTGAATCACACCCTGAAACAAGCATGCAGCTAATCCAGTCTGACTTCAGTCAGAGCACCTGATCTGCATGCTTGTTCAGAGGCTGTGGCTAAAAGTATTAGAGACACAGGATCAGCAGGCGATTCAGGCAACTGGTATTATTTTAAAAGGAAAAATCCATATCCTTCTCCGTTTAGGTTCCCTTTAAGGATTTGTAGCATAAAAGCCAACTCACATTGGCTGGGATTTGAACCTGGGTCTCACTGTATGGTGGACAAGCACACTATCCACTATACCAACTGAAGCTGGCCTGAAATAGCTGGCCTGAAATAGCTGGCCTGAAATAGCTGGCCTGAAATTGCTGGCCTGAAATTGCTGGCCTGAAATTGCTTGCCTGAAAACAAGCTGCATGCTTGTTTCAGGGTGTGATTCAGCCACTATTGCAGTCACAAAGATCAGCTGGACTGCCAGGCAACTGGTATTGTTTACAGGAAACATCCATATCACTCTCAGTTAAGGTTCCCTTTAAAGGAGAACTGTAGTGAAAGGTATATGGAGGCTACCATATTGATTTCCTTTTAAGCAATACCAGTTACCTGGCTATCCTGCAGATCCTCTGCCTCCAATACTTTTAGCCCTAGACCCTGAACAAGCATGCAGCAGATCTGGTGTTTGACATTTTTGTAAGATCTGACAAGATTAGCTGCATGCTTGTTTGTGGTGGGATTCACACGACAGTGGCTGGATAGTGTACTGGTTAAGGGTTCTGCCTTTGACATGGGAGACCAGGGTTCGAATCCTGGCTAGGTCAAGTACCTATTCAGTAAGGAGTTCAAAGCAAGACTTCCTAACACTGCAGGGTGGCCTCTTGAGCGTGTCCCTGTGGCTGCAGCTCTTGAGCGCTTTGAGTCTGACAGGAGAAAAGCGCTATACAAATGTTTGGATTATTATTATTATTATTACTGCAGCCAAATAGATCAGCAGGGCTGCCAGGCAACTGGTATAGCTTAAAAGGAAATCAATATGGCAGCCTCCATATACCTCTCACTACAGTTCTCCTTTAAGCAACCTAATGGTTCTATTGCATTGAGCATTAATGGTACATTTTAGGCTAGCTTCACTTACTACTGTAGTGGTACAGTGCTTAGGGTGACGTGTCCACTGCACAGTGAGATCTGGGTTCGATTCCCAGCTATGGTATGATGTATACTGGCTTTTAAAATAGTATAATTCCCTGCCAGAAGAGACCCTCCTCCCTGAAGGGGTGGAGGGTGACCAATTAAAATCTCCCTAGCAGAGTGTGTAGCAGCTGTCCCATAACTAATTAGTGTAGGTAGGCAAATGGTATAAAGGACCTTGCTTGGAGGAGGGAGGGTGGGCGGGTCCTCTAGCAGTGATGTGTATTTCACTCAATTAGGTGTGGTTCCAGGTATTAGAGCTTTTGAAACATGTTTTCTATCATTTTTCCAGGTTCGCGAACCGAACCTTTCGCGGAAGTTCGCGAACCTAAAATCGGAGGTTCGGCCCAACTCTACTTGTAAGCACCCCACAACAATACTAAATCTAAGGTGAGAAAAGTAATACGGAGTGCAAGCTATTTTCTTGGAAAATGCTGAAAGGGTATTGTCTAAATAAGGAAAGAAAAAGACAAGGGCTCTTATTCAATTCAGTTTTTTTCCTAAGGATTCTCTTGGGTGATATATTTACACCTGACCTTATCAATAAAATGCCTTTAAAAGGGGGTTGCAACATCCCAAAATAAAAATAATTGCCTAAAAATAGTTAGTGCCCTTTATCTATATGTAAACCCCTTTTTTCTAAAATAGGTCCCTATATGTCCCCTATTTTATTTTTTACCTGGTCTGTGTGCCTTTGATGAACTTGTGCCAAACTGTGCCGTGCCAAAAGGATTGTGGGGAATCTTTTTTTTATTTATTTATTTTTTTTGCAACAGTAACAAGGCTATCCCATTTCAGATAAGATAAGGACACTAAGACCAGAAGGTAATGGAATCCTCCCTACTCTTTGAAGAGTTTACACAGTGATGTAAGCCTGTTATCTAGGTAAAGTTTGTTGTGGGATGGGCAGTAATCTGTAAAATAAACTGTAAATTAACACCGAGCTGGGATAAAAAGAAAAAGAAAAGGGCAGAAGTGATGTCACTTTTGGCATGAGAGTGAAAAAATAAAGATGAAAGCCAACAGAAATATTCTTTCCTTTTTTCATATCACATTTGTCTTAAATCTGACAGTGAAAACAAAAAAAAACCGATAGCCAAGATAAATTCTGTAAATAATTTCTTATTCAATTATTTATTTTTATTTTTTTGCAGTTAATATAAAGTTGTATCCCACTTCAAGCCACCAACAAGCAAGAAAATACTCAGAATAATTTTGAAAGTGCTATATATGCTTCACTATAAGTCTAAAAATTTAGGTCCGACTCACTAAATAAAAGTATAGGGGACGACTTATACAGGTGTCACAAACAACACTGAGCACACTGAGTAATGTGTGTGCTATTAGTGACATTCCCATTTGCAGGAAATGCCAAGAAAACAAAGGTCTGAAAGTCCTGGCCACAACAATTAACAAGGAAAGTGGCAGGGGGGAAATACCTGGCTGCAGGAATTGGCATTAATAATTGCTGCACTTGGGGGTCTAGAGGAGTTATTTGCTGCACTTAAGGGACAGGAGGGATTCATGGCTGCAATACAGTTAATAATGCAATGCAGCTATTAACCCCTCCTGATTCCCAAATGCAGCCATCAACTTTGCTGGGTAGACTTATACTTGAGTTAATAGAAAAATTCCATCTTAAGAGGGTCAAATATTGGAGTCGACTTATATTCAAGGATCAAATACACAAGGTTCACTTATATTCGAGGATATGCCATACTTCTTCACCTCATTTTGCTGTTTTTCAATTGCAGAGTGCTGAAAAGTTATTTTAAACAGAAGATGAAAGATTATCTCCTAGAAGAAAACTAGGAGAAACAGGTAATTGAATAAGTACCAAGGAGATATAATTGAGATAAATCTTTTGAATCAACATCAGCCACATAAATGAGCATTATATTGTATCCAGCTCTAGGGTGGGTTATATATAGTTAGGAATATAAGAAAAAAGTACCCCCACTGAGCAATAATGGTAATCAACACCAAAATTGAAGTTGCAAAAAGTTTTCAAATTTTATTAATCCAAAAAACATGAACATGATTAAAAACAATTATTAAAAAGTTCCCCAAATGCTGATAATAATCAGACTTCCTGATCACTTAATTATGTCCAAATCATTGTCGGAAAGTACGGTACAATTCCACAGTAACAATATAAATAAATCTATCTCATACAAGGGTAGGCCAGAACAATTGTGGGAAAAAAAGGTGAGGTCAGGGGAAGCAAGAGGTGCGATAATACACACCAGTATATAGAAAAATGGTACAAAAAGGTGCTTTAGTGCATAGCAATAAATATTAAAATATACTATACTAACTATACTATACTAAACTAACTATACTAAATGAAATACAAAAAAGCCAAAAAACTGTGAAAAAAAGAAAAACGGTGAAAAAAAGTATTTTCTAGGTGTTGCCCAGTATGCAAAAAATGCTGTTTGGTGCCCTGTAAGCTGTATAGACTAATACCGTGCAAAAAATAGTTACTCAAAAGTACTGTTGATATAGCTTAATGACAAATATATATACAGTCTGTGACAATCACATATAAATACATGTGTACACCTGTAAGGGAAAGAAAAAAACACCTTGGATTGAGTGGCTTACCGGAGTGAGAGAAGGATCAGGAGTGGGGAGTAGAGATGGCCCAAACCTTTGATTTTAGGTTCGCGAACCGGGTTCGCGAACCTCCGCAAAACGTTCGCGAACTTTCGCAAACCGCAATAGACTTCAATGGGGAGGCGAACTTTGAAAACTAGAAACATTTATGCTGGCCACAAAAGTGATGGAAAAGATGTTTCAAGGGGTCTAAGATCTAGGTAAAGTACTGCTTCACACTGACACACCAAACTCACTGTGTAACGCACCGCAAACAGCTATTTGTGTTGTGACGGCCGTGCTGGACTGGTGTGCACCATGGCGAGAGTGCAGGCCGTGGCAGTTTTCAACCCCATATGGTCGCCGGGCTGTGGTAGCTCAATGACAGAACAACAGTGATTGTCCAGCTGATCGAATTTGGTCTGTCCACAATGAAGCAACAACCTTATTATCATTGGTGTGCCACCCGCCGAGACACTCATATATCCGGCAGTCATTGCTTCATTGTGATATGCAAGCCCCTTCACTGCGGCAAGGTAACAATCACGAAGGGGAATTGACACATGTACATGCCTTTTGTTTTGTTGTTGCAGCCGCAACGCAGCCAGAAAAATTAGGCAGGCATGTACACGCACCAGAAAAATTATTATAGCGGCCGCTGCTAGCAGCGGCCTTAAAAATTCAGGAATCCGCCTGGAGTACTGGTGGACCCTGTTGGTGGTGGCCGAGAAGGCAGTCAAGTGGCCTGCAAGCAGAGATGCTGTGTGGGGACCGACTTAGTCTTGGGGCAGGCAGTCACACGGCGTGCAGGCAGAGATGCTGTGTGTGGGGACTGACTTAGTCTTTGGGCAGGCCTGAGTGTGCTTTGCAGACCAGGCATTCGTGGTCAGATGGACCCTTGACCCAACGCTGTGTGCCAGAGATGTCACCACTTGCCTCTCAACATCACGGTACAGTTTAGGTATCGCCTTTTTTGAGAAATAATTGCGGCCTGGTATCTTCCACTGTGATGTGTGGCTTTGCTTTTGTGTGCTGCTTTTCCTCAGGTGGTCATCCCATTGCAGTTTGTGCTTTGTAATCATGTGCCTTCGTAAGGTAGTTGTCCCTACGCGGGTCTTGGTCTTTCCACGGCTCAATTTTCGGTGGCAGAGTACAGATGGCATTGCTCTAATCTGAGGCAGACACACAAAAAAATGTCCACACCGCTGAGCCCTGGGGTGATGGCACTTTGGTGGTGGCAGCCGACTGAGGGTTAATTGGGGTGCCAGAATCAAAGCAGGAGGAGGAAGATATGTCACGCTTCCATGTGGAAGCTGAGAAAGATCAGATGTTCTGTGTTAAATAGTCAACTACGTCCTGACAATATTGGGGGTTGATGGCACGTGCCTTTTTCTGAACACTGTACTTTGGTCGAGGGCCGCACAAAATCACGACAGCGCGACCTCGAACAGAATTGCCAGGTGGCCTGCCTCTGGCTCTCCCTTTTGTTTTGTCCATATTGGGGGGATGAAGTGAAAGGTATGCACTGACTTGACTAACACAATGTACGGTTACACAGGTGCAGTGAACAGGTATGCAGTGACTGCTGGTACAACAATGAGCGGTTGCACAGGTGCAGTAAACAGGTTACAGTGACTGGTATTACAAATGTGCAGCTGCCTGTCACACACACACACAGGTACCCTGAACAGGTGAAATGACTGGTGGTATTAACAATGCGTGCGCTCACGTAGGTATAGGTAGGTAGGTGCACTGAACAGTGAACAGGTGCAGTGATTGGGATTACAAATGTGCAGCTGCCTGTCACACACACACACGGACTGCAATGACAGGTGCAATGACTGGTGGTATTAACAATGCGCGAGCTCATGTAAGTATAGGTAGGTAGGTGCACTGAACAGTGAACAGGTGCAGTAATTGGGATTCCAAATGTGCAGCTGCCTGTCACACACACACACACACACACACACACACAGACTGCATAGACTGGTGGTATTAACAATGCGTGCGCTTACGTAGGTATAGGTAGGTAGGCGCACTGAACAGTGAACAGGTGCATTGATTGGGATTACAAATGTGCAGCTGACTGTCACACACACAGGTAGTCACTGAATGTGCTGGGTTGGCAGTGGCACAGTAGGAATTAAGGTGCTAAAGGCCAGCTGCGACTGACTGACAGGGCTGTATATAATGCAAGTGGGCCACACAAAAAAAAAATAGATCACAAGAACAACATTAGCTCTCAAAAGAGCTGTTGAGGGGTGCTTTTTTAGCAATAAGAATCAGCAAGGAGCAAGCTAACAAGCCTACAAGAGCCTAACTAAGCTTTCCCTATAGCTCTCTCTGCAGAAGCTCTCCCTTCTCTAATTACTGCAGGCACACGAGTGAGTCCAATGCCTGACGCTGCCTGCCTTTTATAAGGGGGGTGGGGCTCCAGGAGGGAGTGTAGCCTGATTGGCTACAATGTGCCTGCTGACTGTGATGTAGAGGGTCAAAGTTGACCCTAATGATGCACTATGGGGGCAAATCACACTTCCGCAAAAGTTCGCGGTTGTCCGCATTCGTGAACCACGGAAGTTCGCAGGGAACCGTTTGCCAGCGAACAGTTCGGGCCACCTCTAGTGGGGAGCTGTGCCCACAGCTCCCCACTCCTGATCCTTCTCTAACTCCGGTAAGCCGCTCAATCCAAGGTGTTGTTTTCTTTAAGCTATATCAACAGTACTTTTGGGTAACTATTTTTTGCACGGTATTAGTCTATACAGCTTACAGGGCACCAAACAGCATGTTTTGCACACTAGGCAACGCCTGGAAAATACTTTTTTTCACCTTTTTTCTTTTTTTCACAGTTTTTTGGCTTTTTTGTATTTCGTTTAGTTTTATATTGCTAAGCACTAAAGCACCTTTTTGTACCATTTTTCTATATACTGGTGTGTATTATCACACCTCTTGCTTTACCTGACACTTTTTTACAAAAAAAAAAAATGTCACAATTGTTCTGGCCTACCCTTGTATGAGATAGATTTATTTTTATTGTTATTGTGGAATTGTAGTTTCCGACAACGATTTAGACATAATTAAGTGATCAGGAAGTCTGATTATCATCAGCATTTGGGGAACTTTTTAATAACTGTTTTTATTCATGTTCATGTTTTTTGGATTAATAAAATTTGAAACTTTTTGCAACTTTAATTTTGGTGTTCATTACCGTTATTGCTAAGTGAGAGAACTTTTTTCTTATATTCCTAACTAAATCTTTTGAATCAAGACTTATAAATGGTGGTCATGTAGCCTAAACTCAGACCGTAGGAATGCTTTCTGGGATTGTAAAAAATAGTCTTCAGGCAAACTCCCCCCCCCCCCCCCCCCCCCCATCTCTCTTTCTTGTGTTTCCAGCACCCCTGCAGTTCTACTGCAACAGTAGGATTTAAAAAATGGTTTATCTTTCTTGCCTTTATTTCTTTCTAGCCTTTCTGGCCGGTGTACTCGACTTTAAACATTGTATCGCTTGGTTAGTCTCCTAGTTATGCATTTTAAATGTGTAACCTGGGGCAGAGAAAGGGCTGGCACATTGGCTGTGATTCTGGGCATGAAACCTTTTGTTCATCACACACTTGGGTTTCAAAATCAGCAAATAATTTCTGAATTTGCAGAATTCACAATGGATCCTTCAAAGTTTATTTGAGGAGAGAATGAGCTATGTGAAAAACATGTTTCATAGCTTTTTATCCTTTTCAGATGGGTTGCTTGGCCAGATTGCTGGCAAGAGTAGGAATGAGGGCACAGATTTGGGGGAATTTTACAATTTCAATTTGAAAGTCAGAAATTCACAGAATTCTCTCTAGTAAATTCTCTCCAGTAAATTCTGTAGTTATTTTAAAGTATGTTCAACTTCAATCTTTGTTTCCATAACTAGTGAAAAAAAGGAAAAACGTGTGGATTGCTGTAAGTGTACTAGCATCTGCTGAGCATACTGAGCTAACCATCAAAGGGACAATTCACAATAAATTATAATTATTTTACAATGCAAACTCTGAACTGGTTTGGAATTTTGTGTGAAATTTCAGAATTTCAGCAGATTCAGAATTCAACAATTCCAAACATGCAAAGCAAGAATTTTTAAAACTTATGTAGCAGATAACATTAAATTGAACCCGATGTGAGAGTGTAAAGGAGGCCGCCATATTTATTTCCTTTTAAGCAATACCAGTTGCCTGGCTGTCCTGAGGATCCTCTGCCTCTAATACTTTTAGCCATAAACCCTGAACAAGCATGCAGCATATCAGGTGTTTCTGACATTATTGTCAGATCTGACAAGATTGTCCACATGCTTGTTTCTGGTGTGATTCAGACACTACTGAAGCCGATCAGCTCAGCAGGGCTGCCAGGCAACTGGTATTGTTTAACAGGAAATAAATATGGCCGCCTCCCTCCATATCACTTGCACCTAAGGTTCACTTTAATAGGAAAAACAATTTAAAACTGCAAATAGCAAATGTTATTCCTACTGAAATTCCAGCCCCCTGATCGTCTAAATCTCTTTTAGCATTTATTCAAGGACTTATTAATGTTTTGTGGGTGGTTATAACTTTGCTTTAAGTTTGGAAAGCCTCCATAAATGAAATGTTATTTTAATCGCATGATACCAGCCTCATGAAAACAACAAATGAATGGAGTCTTTGTACAGCAAAGTAACAAAAACAGACACTTGGTGTAAATAAAGAAGTCCTAGGCTACAGCTAAACCATTAACAAGCACTGTAAGGGCACCAGTTTTCCAGAAGTCATATATTTATACAGAAAGCTGCAATTTACTTTGTTAAAGAGGCTACAGTATTACATAGGAAATGAGTCATAAGCATCATAAAAGTAAACATTGCGCAAGAAAATTTCCCAACAACAAAATATGGAGTTCATATATCATGAGGTTTATATATTTCTTTTACAAGGAACATGTACCACAACTTGCACTGTGGGCAGCACGGTGGCATAAAGGGTTAGCGCGTTCGCCTTCCAGTGCTGGGTCTCCGGTTCAAATCTCAGCCAGGGCACTATCTGCAAGGAGTTTGTAGGTACTCACTATGTCTCCGTGGGTTTCCTCTGTGGTCTCAGGTTTCCTCCTAAACCTCAAAAACATACAGATAAGTTAACTGGCTTCCTCCTACATTGGCCCTAGACTATGATACATTTACTACACAATACATACATATGGCCTCAATTCACTAAGCTTATCTCCTGTCTTTAATAACTCTTCTGAGCTGCTTCTACAGTTATCACCATTATATCACCATGGTGATAACTGTAAAACAGCTCAGAAGAGTTATTAAAGACAGGAGATAAGCTTAGTGAATTGAGGCCAATTACATATGATCATGGTAGGATTACATTGTGAGCCCCTCTGAGGCACAGTTAAGTGACAAGACAATATACTCTGTACAGCTCTGAGGAAGATGTTGGCATTATATAAATAATAATAATACTCAGGAATAGGGATTGTCGGAAATGACGATTTCAGATTCCGACAAAATTTCCACTTTCCAATAATTGTCTTTCTGATTATGCAGAATTCCACAGAAACTGGGATTTCCGTTTATGTTTAATTTTTGTGTCAATAAAGTTAGTTAATGTGTACGCTATTATGAGGAAATCAAATTTCTGATTGGCAACCGTGGTAAACTTCTGCATTCTCTGATTGACCTAATATTTCCGAAGTCTTCCGATTGACCTAAAATTTCTGTAGCAATCTGATTTCCTCTGAAAAATTCTGCATTCTGTGATTGGCCTAAAGCCGCATCTACACACGTAGATGCGGCCGCGATGTTCCTTATCAATCGAGCCGCTGATGCGGCTCGATTGATAAGATCCGACAGGACGGATCTCCTCACCGCCGATTCCCTGCTTGCTCCCCGCGAGGGGACAATGGCAGGGAATCGAGCGGAAGATAAGCGGCGCCGGCGGGGACGAGTGGGGAATCGAATCCGGCGCACGCGCGGCAAGCGGGGATGCGGCAGGTATGCGGAAGAGGCGATCCGGCGGCTAATCGAGCCGCCGGATCGCCACAACATCTCCCCGTGTAGACGGGACTTAATATTTCTGAAGTCTTTTGAACGGCCTAAAATTACCAAGGTAATCTAATTCCCACAGAAAAATTCTCCATTCTCTGATTGCTTCTGCATTCAGTGATTCAGCTAAAATGTCCCCGTAGCGGTAATGTGGCATTTCCACAGAATTCTGATTTCTGCATATTGATTTCTGCTGCGTTAACCCGATTTCCAATCTGAAACTTGGTAATCTTCCTTCCATCCGTACGCTTAGGAACATATTATTAAGCATTAGCCTTTAAAATGGGTTTTGATTTCTTCTTTACTGACCATCAGAGCCAGAAAAGACAATAAAGGCCCCCAGGCGGAGCAATGAATTACATGTTTGCAGGTCACATGATGAGTGATGCAGCGGGAGACATGAGGACAGAGATGCTGAGGTGGAAGGTGGATTGTGTCACTGGAGTGTGGAGAAGTGATTTATTGCTACACTTGCAGTTGCCGCTCAGCAGTTCAGAGGGCCCTCCTCAGGTCTTCAGGAGTCCCCTCTATCACCGGACAGTTCTACAGAATTCAAGGCAACTGCCTCGGCTGCCATGTGGGTAATATTACAGCTCTGCTGTCCATAGCTTATTGTCATGCGATCTTTGGTACATTTATAACGGACCAATGAATTCTCTGCCAAATGGGAATCAGCATTATGCTCTTCACTTTGCATCAAGTGTTGCATCAAGTGATATGGAGTAGCTAATGGCACAGGAAGGAAATCTTTGGTGAATCGCTGCCCATGTTAGAACATGTAAGGGCAGCTGGACTGGTTGCGATCAGCTGTTGCATGTAGGTTGCAGTCAGAACTGGATCACCCACAAGGCAAGCTAGAAGGGTGCTTAGGCCCTGGCAGGTGTCCATAGGTCTGGAGGTCTTTTCTTCTCAGTCCAGCTATCAGAAGAATTGGAATACATGGACTTACTTTGTAACAATCACACTCATCAAGGGAAGGGAGACATACTGAATAGTAAGTTCTAGAAGAAGCAGCAGGAATATGAGCCAGTGCAATGATCTAAGTGGACCAAGGGTTAAATTGGGATGGTTACATTACTGAGTCAGAGTACCTCCAAAGCAGCAGGACATGTGGGGTGTTCCCAGTATGCAGTATTATTACCTACCAAAAGTGAACTACAAAATGGGCAATTTATGAACGGGCACTAGGGTCATTAGTGCTCAAGGCTCACTAATGCACATGGAGAACAAAAGCTAGCCAGTTCATACTGATCCCATAGAAGAGAGCCTCTAGCTAATCCTAATCATGATTGAAAGGTATCAGATGATAGTAAATTAGAGCTTGCTGTGTATGAGGCTGACAGCCACAGATCAGTCAGTGAGCCCATACTAACCCCTGTCCACCACCCACCAAAAGCACCTATAATGGTCATGTGGGCATCAGAATTCAGCTCCTCCAATGAACTTCGCCTGACCGTCCCCCACATCACCCAGTCCCATGCACGCCTCCAAGACTTCTCAAGAGCCGCTCCAACACTATGGAACTCCCTACCTCCACCCATTAGGGCAGCCCCCTCCTTCAACACCTTCAAGAAGGCCCTCAAAACTCACCTTTTCACTCTGGCCTACCACCCCTCCCAATTTCTCTAAACCCACAGCTGAACTCTGGTCCCCTACCTCTCGTGCCCCTACCTCTCCCTCTAGATTGTAAGCCTTTGGGCAGGGTCCTCCTCCTTTTGTGTCCTACCTGATCATGCACCTCCATTACTGTGCACCCATGCTATGCATTTGAGTGAACCTAACTTGCCTAATCTCCATGCTCCCAACCAGTGACTGACTAAGCATTACCTTGTACTCATACTGTGCTGTGTGATCTGGTCTTTCTTGTATTCCTGTATTGTCTTATTGCTGTATGTGACCCCTAACTATTGTCTATAACCTAAACTAATGTCCAGCGCTGCGTAATATGTTGGCGCTTTATAAATACAATAAATAATAATAATAGCTATAAAACAGTGTAAAAAGGGACTTGGTCTAATGAACCATGTGCTGATGATTTGTCTCTAAATACCCCAGATCTTAATCCTGACAGATTTACATCCTTACCCAAGCAGTTACGCAATTACCTTTAGACACATAACCAGGGCCGCATTTACCATAAGGCACTGTAGGTGCATGCCTACCGGCACCTTATGCGGCAGAGGCAGCTTCCCTCCCTTCCCGAATGTCCCCTCTCTCAGCAGAGCCGGAGGGTGATGTCACTCTACACCCGGCTCCAGTCTGGCAACTGCAGGCATGTACTTAGGGGTTGAAATCCAAGGCTTAATAAGTACTTCCTGTAAAAGTGAGAGCAGTGTGGTGGGTGGTGTGGGAGGTAAAAGAAGTATTATCGAAAATTTGGCGGAGCAGGCCCACTCTTTGAATTACACTGCTGATAGGATCATGCACATTTAGCTCTTTATGTGATATTAGAAAATAAGGGCCGGGATTGGGGTGTGGCCTGTGTTCAGAGGCAGAGTTTAGGGCACTAGAACCATGGTGCCCACAAGCTCCTTAAGTGTAAACCGGCCCTGTACATAACACAAAGAACTAACGGCCTTAAAGGGTTCCATGGCAGTAAAGTACAAGCTGATGTCAAGGTCCTGCATAGCCCAAGGCAGAAATGTCCCCCTTACCAACCCTCCTCTCGTCAAGTCATGAATCTGCTTGTAGCTTACTGACTGTGCCCATTTATGATACAATCTTGATTGTACATTCTTACCTCTTCTATGTAATATGAGGAATTAATTCAAAGTATATTCACTCAGTTCACCCTTCTACCACATAGAATTGTTTGTTAAGATTGTACAGTGAAGATTGCATCGTTGATGAGCACCTTTAGGCTGACAGAGAGAGGTGAGGAAACTCCATTAAATCCACAACCTCAATCACTCATACAGAGAATTACATATCCAGTCACACAGTAGCATCCCTTCTGTTGTCACCACTTATAATACAGACTGCATAGCAATGGTACAGCACTGATCCTCTCTGGCAGCCCTTACAGCTTGTTCTGATCAGCATACTGACATAAGGGGGATGACAGTGCGGTTGGGCTATACATTGTGACAGATGTCTGTTGTGCAATTATTCCCAAAATGGCGGCTGCACTGGTTTGATTGCACCACCCCCAACCTCTCCTCACAGCTGCACCCAAGGCTGGTGCCTCTCTTACCTTTGCCTCGGTCAGGCTCCGACTAGGATGATAAAGAAATGTGGCTCACTAAGTACGGGGATAATTTCAATAGTTTCAAAACTCCATTCAATACACTGCTCAGAGTGGCGTTACCCATATGAATATAAATACTATATATGACAAGACTATATACTCTGTAAAGCACTGTGGAAGATGTTGACACTATATAAATATTGAATGAAAACAACAATTTATATATGTTACCTCACGTGAGCTGAAAATGTAATTTGGATTAGCAGTGAAAAAATAAAAAAAAATCAAGTAAAACATAAAATCTAAAAGTCAGCATTGACTTATTTTTAATAGATAAGGTCAGTATTGGCAGTCTGTATGTTTTCCCCAAGACAGATTCTCTTTAAAGTGAAGAAAATGGTGACAAATATATATATCATTTCTAGATATTATAACAGCATCCTGTACACAGATTTTGAGACTAGAGTCCTTTCACAAATAGCATTTCAAACAAGTTTTTATGTTTGCGCTGTACTTCCAGCTGGAATGAATACCCCAGTTAGGAAAGCTTAAGGACAAAATTGATTCAAACAAGTATGAAATTCAATTCACTGACATCTTCCCAGGACTGGATTGCCATAGTAACCGAAGGAGACTCAATACCCTCAAAGGCTATGTGTACGCAACACTTGATTTATTCCAGAATGGCTCATAATGCAAACAAAAAAAAGAGAAGCAAAACACAGTTAAGATTCAATTACAGAAAAGAGCACAATTGATTATCCATAGTACAATGACTCTTCACAGTCAGAGAAACAATTAAACCCAATAAAACGTGGAAGGAAAGGACTTGGAGCCCGCTGTGAGGTAGATAAAACAAAGATTACACTTCATTTCCAGTGACCTGTCTAAAGGTAGATATAGAAGAACATCTAATTGCCTTTTACAGCAACAGTATTGTAAACATGAACGCTTCTCCTGGCTGGGCGTGTATGATTATATGCTTAAATACTAGTTTGCTAAAGACTATGCAAATGTTCAATAGCAGTAACTTTAGAGGGAAGCTGGGTGACAAAACACAACCTGACATATATTTTAAGGGATATTAAAGTGATCTGAACAGTGATTATTCCATTAAAAAAAACAACGAATCTCCCCGAAAAGGAGGCTTGTAATGGTGTGTGTCTCTGGGGGGTGCGGGGTTGAGGGGAGCACCATTACTTACCTACTGCGCGCTGCTCCTCTGGCCTCCGGCCCATACAGCTCTGTACTCGCATCTCCCAGCATGCATCACGGCATGGGCGCATATGTTACCCCTACCAGGAATTACAAATGCCTGCAGATGCTGCACTTGGCTTGAGAAGATGAAGAATGCCGAATTGGTCGGGGGACAGAGGCTCGGGTCGCGGCCATGTTGGAAGAAAAGAGCATATTTATAAATGAAACAAATATCATGAAAACGATGGTGGGGAGCAGCGAAACTCACAGCAATAAGATCAGGTGGTCACACTGCACATACAGTGGCGTAGGCGCCGCGGTTCCGGCGGTCTCTGCTGTGACCGAGCCCATGCTCCTGGGGGGGAGGGGCTTGCTAGTCTTCCCCATGTGCTGTGGTGGCATGCAGCGATGGCCCTGGGTGCATGCAGAGCAGCTGAGCGGGTAATTAGGATACTCACTTTGCCGGGATCCAGCCCCGTATGTACTTACTTCCTGGTCCTGAGTTCCATCTAACAGTAACACCGCCCCCTACGGGGCGCTCTTACTATGAGATGGATTGCAGGACCAGGAAGTAAGTACGTGTGGTGCTGGATTCCAGCAAAGTATGTATCCTAAATAACCGCTCTGCATGCTCCCGTTACCACCCCCCCACACCTGGCTACCTATACTGGGAGCACCTGTACCTGGCTACCTATACTGGGGGCACCTATACCTGGCTATCTATGCTGGGGACACCTACACCTGGCTACCTATACTGGGGACACCTATACCTGGCTAGCTATACAGAGGACACACACACACCTGGCTACCTATACTGGGGGCATCTAGACTTGGCTACCTATACTGAGGGCACCTATACCTGGCTACCTATACTGGGGCACCTACACCTGGCTACCTATACTGGGGCACCTATACCTGGCTAGCTATACAGAGGACACACACACCTGGCTACCTATACTGGGGGCCACAACAGAAAAGTCCAGTGGCTCTACTGCAGAAACTGTGAAATAAGTACCAGGGAGTCAACCAGTCAGCACCTGGATCCAGAAAGGTGCACAGGAAGCTCAGCAAATTGAAAAGGAGACCGGGTCTCTACCTGGATTTGTGCAATTATAGCAATTATTATTATAGCTATAATTGCACAAATCCAGGTAGAGACCCGGTCTCCTTTTCAATTTACCTATACTGGGGGCACCTACACCTGACTACCTATACTGGGGGCACCTATACCTGGCTAGCTATACAGAGGACACACACACACCTGGCTACCTATACTTGGGGCATCTAGACTTGGCTACCTACACTGAGGGCACCTATACCTGGCTACCTATACTGGGGACACCTATACTTGGCTACCTATTCTGGGGGCACCTATACCTGGCTACTTATACCAAGTACGGCAGATTGGACACTTCTGGCACAATGCCGTTAGTGTGCTAGGCCCTATTGTCTGGCATTCCTGTTGCATTACCTTGCAGTAAAATGGTAACGCAGCGCAGGTTTGCAAGGTAAGTGTAAAAGGGGCCTGAAACGTATTCCATTGGAACAAGCTTCATCTGGCTGGGCCCCAAGCCATGGATGAGAACTTAGGTGCATGCTCAGTAGAATGAAGCCTCTAATGTACAGAATTTTTTCCTCCATGCACAAGCAGCTTCAATCTACTAAGCATGATCATATATGCCCAGTCGGGATACGCTCGTCCATGGTCGGGAGCACAGCCGAAAAATACTTTCTCTGCTTACTTCAGTCTAATAAATTTAGACTCAGGACCCTTTGCTGGAATAGTGGGTTATAAGAAGATACTGGAAGCCTCAACATTTTCCAGTAGTTTCCTGCTAAAGAGATAAGGATCTCATTTTTTATTTTAAAAAGACTTCAGGGGTACTGTAACGACAAATGAGCAGCAAAAAAATATAAGTCAGGCAAGCAGCATTATCTCAATAAAGAGGTGTGGCAACCTACACCTCTCTCTGCTTATAAAATTTACATCCTAGAGAGCAGCAGAGTAACCAAACTGATCGAGTTGACCCCAAACCACTAGCAGGTTTGAGAGTTTGAGAGCACAAGTATTTACTTGTGTGCTAGTGACATCTGGTGGACATTTCCAAAACTGCACTTCGAAAAATAAACAATATATGTTTTGCAGAAAACCACAAACATTCACAGATGAGGCAATTAGTGTCTCAGCAGAGCTGATTAAAGAGAACATGAACTGAACATAAAAAGTCAAAATAACCATACACAGGTCATACTTCCCTCCCAAGTAGTTTACTTCTCAATCTCTTTCTCCTCTCCTGCGTGCCATTTGTCCACTGTGATCAATGTAATTCTCCATCCTCCATTTAAAAAATGACCATTACTTCATAACAGTTTCCTGGTCAGCAGTGCAGCACACTGTTAAACTGTAATATCACCCACTTGAGCTATAGGGAAACATGGACATTACCTTGCACATTCAGTTGTAACTGACAGCTGCTGATATATAACTGACAGCAACTGGTATATATTTCAATTCTGACAAAATCTTGTCAGAACTGGAAGGGTTCACTGTAAGAAGAAAATGGGGAGCTTCTGAGAGGAACTGACCGGGACGTTAGTGTGTAATATTCATTTGCAGTTACGTCATGTGTTTATTTTAACTAATTTTCCTCGCTTCAGGTTCCCTTTAACTCCCTCTGTGGATTTCCACAAAACATGCGCTGTTGCTGGGCCTTGAGGACAGGGTTGGGGAACACTGACTTACAGTACCTCACAAAAAGAGTACATCTCTCACATTTTTGTAAATATTTTATTATAGCTTTTCAGGGGACAGCACTGAAGATTTGACACTTTGATACAATGCAAAGTAGTCAGTGTACAACTTGTATAACAGTATACATTTTTGTACCATCAAAATAACAACACACAGCCATTAATATCTAAATTGCTGACAACAATCGTGAGTACACCCAAGTAAAGAATGTCAAAATTCTACCCAAAGTGTCAATATTGTGAGTGCACTGCCTCAACTTTCTTGGGCATTATAGCAATATGCAGTATTGCTGTATAGCCACTAGGTGTCTCTGTTATTAACGATTCCATTAAGTTCTGCTTGTTGTTGGTTGCTACCTGTGTGAGTTATGTGTAACATGATTAAAACCTCTCAGTTATAATCTACCTTGTGTGTCTGGCTGCAAATAGACACTATCCAACATCACAAACAGGCATGGAGTTCACTAGAGCTTCACAGTTCGTCTCTCGAATCCTATTCAACTCCTCCATGATGAAGCTGGTCGATGTTAGAGACCTTCTTTCACTGAGAGGGGCGGGGGAGAGGCGGAGATACGCGCTGATAGACGCACATGGAGGCAGAGCTGAAGCTGAAAGCTCTGCCTCCCGGGGTAGCAAAATCCATGACCAAAAAAGTTGTGGATTTTGCGGGGGTGGGGGAGAGTTTGGGGGGATTTAGTTAGATCTCAGCCACGGGGATGCAGCGTTTTAGTTAGGGCAATCATGTTTAACATATTTTTTTTAAATAAAAACATGATTTTAATGAGACTTCAGAGTCTCTTTAAAGACAGGAGATAAGCTTAGTGAATTGAGGCCATGATCATGTTGGAATATTACCCTGCTGCTCAGTTTTCTGAAGGGAGGGGATCATGCTTTGCTTCAGTACGTTACCGTACATGCTGACATTCATGGTTCCCTTAAAGGAAACATAAGGGAAAATTAATAAAATGAGCTTTATCGAGTTTTGTAATTCCACTAGACAGGCATTGATGGATGCTGATGGGTCTTGTGTGCTGGGCTTGAAGGACAGATACAGTTGTTTATTGTTTGTGTAACAATAGTAACCTCTGGTAGCTCTGGACTAATTTGCCCACTGGGAGCAAGTAGACTGCAAATGTAATATGGGTGTACTCACTTTTGTTGCCAGCAATTTAGACATTGATGGCTGTGTGTTGAGTTATTTTGATGGGACTGGAAATTTACAAACTTTACACTGACTACTTTACAATTGTATCAAAGTGTCATATCTTCAGTGTTGTCCCATGAAAAAGACAAATTATTAACAAAATGTCACAGGTGTACAGACTTACTGTGAGATACTGTATGAATGTAGTGTTTGATGGTATCCATCACAATTGCTACAGTGTGTATCAACTGCTGCTGCTACCCTTTGGAACTCCCTATCACACTCAATCAAATCCAATTGTGGAGTTTAATTTAACTGATTCGGGACCGTGTGCAGTTAAAGTAAACCAGAGACGAAGCACCCTCATGTATTTTACCATATATATCAGTGGGAACATTAGAGAAAACACCTACCCTGCTAACTGTGTCATTCTTCACTGTTCAGCTTGCTTGTTATCAGCCCTGATAAAATCCCTGACTGAGCATTCAGTCTGGCTTTGCTCAGGAATCATTATAGCTGAGTCTGTCTTCTCTGATGTCTTTTCAAGCCCAAGCCTGCTCCCTTCTGGCTCTGCTCAGGAATCATTATAGCTGAGTCATTATAGCAAAGCCTAACTGAATGCTCAGTCTGGGATTTTATCAGGGCTAATAACAAGCAAGGTGAACAGTTAAGAATGAAACAGAGCAGGGTAGTTACATAGTTACATAGTGATTTTGGTTGAAAAAAGACATACGTCCATCGAGATCAAGTACAAAGTACAATTCCAGCCTGCTCCCTCACATATCCTTGTTGATCCAGAGGAAGGCGAAAAAACCTTTACAAGGCATGGTCCAATTAGCCCCAAAAGGGAAAAATTCCTTCCCGACTCCAGATGGCAATCAGATAAAATCCCTGGATCAACATCATGAGGCATAACCTAGTAATTGTAGCCATGGATGTCTTTCAATGCAAGGAAAGCATCTAAGCCCCCTTTAAATGCAGGTATAGAGTTTGCCATAACGACTTCCTGTGGCAATGCATTCCACATCTTAATCACTCTTACTGTAAAGAACTCTTTCCTAAATAAATGGCTAAAATGTTTTTCCTCCATGCGCAGATCATGTCCTCTAGTCCTTTGAGAAGGCCTAGGGACAAAAAGCTCATCCGCCAAGCTATTATATTGCCCTCTGATGTATTTATACATGTTAATTAGATCCCCTCTAAGGCGTCTTTTCTCTAAATAAACCCAGTTTATCTAACCTTTCTTGGTAAGCGAGACCTTCCATCCCACGTATCAATTTTGTTGCTCGTCTCTGCACCTGTTTTAAAACTGCAATATCTTTTTTGTAATGTGGTGCTCGGAACTGAATTCCATATTCCAGATGTGGCCTTACTAGAGAGTTAAACAGGGGCAATATTATGCTAGCATCTCGAGTTTTTATTTCCCTTTTAATGCATCCCAAAATTTTGTTAGCTTTAGCTGCAGCGGCTTGGCATTGAGTACGATTATTTAACTTGTTGTCGATGAGTACTCCTAAGTCCTTCTCCAAGTTTGATGTCCCCAACTGTATCCCATTTATTTTGTATGGTGCTAGACCATTGGTACGACCAAAATGCATGACTTTACATTTGTCAACATTGAATTTCATCTGCCATGTATGTGCCCATATAGCCATCCTATCCAGATCCTGTTCCAATATGACACTATCTTCCTGAGAGTTGATGAATCTGCACAATTTTAGTTCATCTGCAAAAATAGCAACATTGCTCACTACTGCATCTACTAGGTCATTAATAAATAAATTGAAGAGCACTGGACCCAGTACAGACCCCTGTGGGACCCCACTGCTAACAGTCTCCCATTTTGAGTACGATCCATTGACCACAACTCTTTGTTTTCTGTCCATTAGCCAGTTCCCTATCCATGCACACAGACTCTTCCCCAGTCCTTGCATCCTCAACTTTTGCACCAGACTTCTGTGGGGAACAGTGTCGAAGGCCTTTGCAAAGTCCCAGTATATCACATCTACAGCATTCCCAATATCCATATTAGCATTCACTACCTCATAAAAGCTGAGCATGTTAGTCAAACAGGACCTGTCTTTAGTTAACCCATGTTGATGCTGAGAAATAAGATTATTTTCTACTATTAAGTCATGTATAGTATCCCTTAGTAACCCCTCAAATAGTTTGCATACAACTGATGTTAAGCTTACAGGTCTATAATTTCCTGGATCTGATTTTTTTGCCCTTCTTAAATAATGGGACAACGTGGGCTGTACGCCAATCCACTGGGACTCTGCCAGTTGCAAGAGAGTCACAAAAGATAAGATAAAGGGGTTTAGCTATAACTGAACTTAATTCCCTTAGGACCCGAGGATGCATGCCATCTGGGCCAGGTGCCTTGTCTATTTTTAATTTATTTAGTCTTGCCTTCACTTCTTCCTGCGTTAAGTATTTAATATTACAGTTAGAAGATTGAGACTCTTCTGCCTCTGTAATTTGCAACAGTGCTGTTTCCTTTGTGAAGACAGAAGCGAAGAAAGCATTTGATAACTCTGCCTTACCTTGGTCATCCACCATTGAGTTCCCACCCTCATCCTTTAGGAGTCCTATACAGTCAACCTTTCTTTTTTTAGAGTTGATGTACTTGTAAAACGTTTTTGGGTTAGATTTGATATCCCTAGCGATTTGATTTTCAGCTTCGATCTTTGCCAGCCTAATTTCTTTTTTACAATTTTTATTGCACTCCTTATAATTGCTTAGTGCAGCCTCGGTCACCTCCTGTTTTAGGACCTTATAGGCAGGGCCGGCCCTAGACTTTTTGCCGCCTGGGCAAATTTTGAAAAAATTATTGCTGCCTGGGTCCCCCGATCTGCACTCCCCTCCAGCCTTAAATAGATCAGAAGCAGCCGCTACTCGTAAGAGGCACGGGCGGGGAGGACTCACCACTTCCTCGATCCAGCGTGCGCTCCACTGACGTCACTTCCTGCAACGCCGCCCATTTTCACTTACAATACACCGACGGGCGGATGCCGCCCCTAGAAATGTGCCGCCTGAGGCAAAAGTTTCACCCCGCCTCATGAGCGGGCCGGCCCTGCTTATAGGCATTCCTTTTCCACTTCATTTTATCCCTAACCTTTCTAATCATCCATAGAGGCCTTTTTTATTCCTAGACATTTTGTTTCCATATGGGATATACATACTACAATATTGATTGAGAATAAGTTTAAAAGCTTGCCATTTCCCTTCAGTGTTCTCCCCTTGTAGTACATTATCCCAATTCACCAAACTTAGTGCCTACCTAATTTGATTGAACTTTGCTTTTCTAAAATTCATAGTTTTAGTGGTCCCGCTGCCCTGTGGCCTATCAGTCACCAGATCAAACGTTATCATGTTGTGATCACTATTTCCCAAATGTTCTGGAACCTGCACATTTGATACATTATCTGGTCTATTAGAAATGATCAAATCCAGTAACGCATTCCCCCTAGTGGGTTCCGTTAACATTTGAGTCAAGTAATTGTCCTGTAGTGCTGCCAGAAATCTGCTGCTTTTACCAGAATGGGTAGCCTCAATACCCCAGTCAATGTCTGGAAAGTTGAAGTCGCCCATAATTATGACCTCATTTTTACTTGCAGCTTTTTCAATCTGCTGTAGTAATCGGGTAGGTGTTTTTTCTAATGTTCCCACTGATATATATGGTAAAATACGTGAGGGTGTTTTATCTCTGGTTCACTTTAACTTGTGACTGCCTAAGCCTGATGCGGTGTAATTTTAACACCGTTCGATCCCAACCACGGGACGCAATAGTGGGCCGCACCGGCACAGATCTCTGCTGTTTAGAGACAGCAGAGCTCCATAACTCAGTCAGAAGCTGTTTTCAGTGGCTCCTGACCTCCTGATCAATGTGAGCCAATTACAGTGATCGGGAAGTGAAGAAAGAAAAACAAAAAAGAGACTCTGGTCTGATATGGGTTGAATGCATCTTTTTCTTCTCTGGCACCACCCAATCCACAATCAGTTACTGACCTGAGACATACCTAAGCGCTTTACAGATGTTCTGCTGCCAAATACGGTCACATGACCTGAATGTCTAACTGAAATTGTTAATTCTAAAAGTGAACTTTTGCTAATATCAGCATTCATTTCTAGCAGAGTGCATAATACTTCATAATAATAACATAATAATAAATGTTAAACTCCCAAGAGTTTGTTAGCTCTTAGGTGAACCTTAAACTTGCCATGACCCGGCTAGGACGGATTCTCATGCACTGTGTTGTGAAACTCATGATTGTGTCTGGGGGGCAGGCATTAACAGGCTCCCAGAAAAACTTATGAAAAGTAAATAAAATAAACAATACCGAATAGCGTTAAGCTGATTGTATTAACCAAGTCAGGCTTCATACTAGGCTTTGTCCAATTTGGTGATAGCAAAAAATTAGAGGTAAACACTGTCTACTGTGGTTGGTCCTGGGCCAAATGGGCAGAAACCCAATACAAGGTGGTGCCATTATTCCCAACCTACCTGCATGCATCATTAAAGGCATACAAGGGAGTAGAAAGTGGACATAAATAATCCTATATCTGCATCACATATCATTCTAAGAAATCACAGGACAGTAAATTGGTGGTGAGGGGGGATTTGTGGTAGTGACACAAGATAGAGAGGTTGACAAGGAACTAAAGCTCCAGAAAACAGGCCATATCAAGACAGTCATTATGTCGTACACAGTAATGTAGCTTGGGCCCGCTAAAGCATTATAAATAGGAACTGATAGGGAGCCAGGGGTGTTGCTAACCCCAAAGATCAGTGGAATATGTCCTGGATCTATTCTAGGGTGCCCCTGATTTCCCCCAGGCAGAGTCAGCCGTGGTGCCTCAATGGCGGGCATGCTGGGAGCTGTGGTGCATCAATTAGGGGTATGCTGGGTGCTGTGGTGCCTCTATGTGCGCATACTTGGTGCTGTGGTGCCATGCGTGGTGCTGTGATGCCTTAACTGGGGTATGCAGAGAGCTATGGTGCCTCAATAGGAGGCCTTTGGGGGCATATGAGGGGGGTCCACAAGAAGGGCAGGGAATTTTATGGGGCAACTGCCAGACAACCTGGCGGCAGGTCAACCTGCCCAGCAGAAAGCTAGATTAGCCAGCACAGAAGCCAGGTAACTCTGCCTAGTTATGTTAAAGTGACACTGCCTATTTATGCGCATATTTTGTTTTTTGTATTAAAGGAATACTGTAGGGGGGTCGGGGGAAAATGAGTTGAACTTACCCGGGGCTTCTAATGGTCCCCCACAGAAGTCCTGTGCCCGCGCAGCCACTCACCGATGCTCCGGCCCCGCCTCTGGTTCACCTCTGGAATTTTAGACTTTAAAGTCTGAAAACCACTGCTCCTGCGTTGCCGTGTCCTCGCTCCCGCTGATGTCACCAGGAGCGTACTGCACAGGCACAGACCAGAGGCGGAGCCGGAGCATCGGTGAGTGGCTGCGCGGGCACAGGATGTCTGCGGGGGACCATTAGAAGCCCCGGGTAAGTTCAACTCATTTTCCCCCGACCCCCCTACAGTATCCCTTTAAGGGAGAGGGGGCTTCATCCAACATTTTTCTGGGCAGGCATACTCAGACTGCTGTTAATTTCATGTAAATTTGGCTCCACCCATGACCACACCCACATTCTGATGCATGGCCACACCAATTTTCCAACTGAAGTGCCCAACAGTGCCCCGGATCTCTTAGGATGCTAGCAACGCCCCTGTAGGGAGCACCAAAATCTGCCAAGGACAGCTGCAGTGTCAGAGAGGTGTAGGCTGGGGAGGAGAACTGTCTATTAATGGTTACAACTAGTCACAGCACATATAGATGTGATCATATGCGGTGATCATTACCAGCATAGCTAATAAAGTGGTTGAAGGAGGGCCCCTACTGGGCCCCTCTAGTCCAGGGACCCTGGTGCGGTCGTAATAAGTAAATAATAATTGTACAAACACTATGAGTCACCCTCTGTCCTGCATAGGTTGCAGGCAGGATGGGGAAAAGATGATTGTCGCCCCAGCCCAGTCAAATTTCTTCTGTTTTATAATGAAGGATTTTGTACAATGCCAAGCACAGTGGCATACCCAGAGCCGGGACAAGGTCCTCCGGCATCCAAGGTTGAGACACCAAAGTGCGCCCCTCCATCCCTCCCACCCCAGCCGTCACACACTGATTGCTGTTAGACTAAGAGGTGCCCAAAGGCCCCCAACACTTTAATCTCTAGTTATTTGGCTTGCAGTTACTGCCATCCCTTTTCTTATTTATCTCTGCTTCAAACACAATAGGGGAATGATAGCTGAGTTTGTTGTGCGCCCCTTTCTACACTGCACCCTGAGGCTGGTGCCTCTTTTACCTCTGCCTTGGCCTGTCCCAGGGCATAGCATTCTGTTCCATGTAACAAAGAAGTGTTACCAGGCTGTACAGACTCAGCGATTCCCACAAAAGTGAACTGACTGCATTTTCCACTGCAGCATAAAGTGGGATAAAATAATTTTTTCAAAAAAATGGTTTTTTTTAACTTTCTGTGGTGACATTTTTCAAATAAAGTAAAATTTCTATATACATTTTTGTCTAAATGTATTGTGCTACGTAGTGTTTACAAACTATGGTGCAAAAAGTGAGATTCCCCAGTTTTAAGCATCTCTAACTTTGCTGAGCACCTGTCATGTTTCATGAGTTGTTAGAATTCCAAGATAGTATAAATACCCCCCAAATGACGCCATTTTGGAAAGAAGACATCCCAAAGTATTCATTAAGAGGCATGGTGAGTTCATAGAAGATTTTATTTTTTGTCACAAGTTAGAGGAAAATGACACTTTGTGACAAAAAAATAAAATAAAAAAGTTTCAATTTCTTCTAACTTGTGACAAAAAAAATGAAATCTGCCACGGACTCACCATGCCCCTCTCTGAATACTTTGGGGTGTCTACTTTCCAAAATGGGGTCATTTGTGGGGTGTGTTTACTGTCCTGGCATTTTGGGGGGTGCTAAATTGTAAGCACCCCTGTAAAGCCTAAAGGTGCTCATAGGACTTTGGGCCCCTTAGCGCACCTAGGCTGCAAATAAGTGTCACACATGTGGTATTGCCCTACTCAGGACAAATAGTATAATGTGTTTTGGGGTGTATTTTTACACATACCCAGTGTCAAAGTGTTACAAAGTGTCATTTTCCACTAACTTGTGACAAAAAAAAAATCTTCTATGAACTCACCATACACCTAACGGAATACATTGGGGTGTCTTCTTTCTAAAATGGGGTCACTTGTGGAGTTCCTATACTGCCCTGGCATTTTAGGGGCCCTAAACCGTGAGGAGTAGTCTGGAAAGTAGTCTGGAAACCAAATGCCTCAAAATGACCTGTGAAATCCTAAAGGTATTCATGGGACTTTGGGCCCCTTAGCGCACCTAGGCTGCAAAAAAATGTCACACATGTGGTATCGCCGTACTCAGGGAAAATAGTATAATGTGTTTTGGGGTGTATTTTTACACATACCCATGCTGGGTGGGAGAAATATCTCTGTAAATGAGATTTTTTGTTTTTTACACAAAGTTGTCCATTTACAGAGATATTTCTCCCCCCCCCCCCCCCCCAGCATGGGTATGTGTAAAAATACACCCCAAAACACATTATACTACTTCTCCTGAGTACGGCGATACCACATGTGTGACACTTTTTTGCAGCCTAGGTGCGCTAAGGGGCCCAAAGTCCTATGAGTACTTTTAGGATTTCATAGGTCATTTTGAGGCATTTGGTTTCCAGACTACTCCTCACGGTTTAGGGCATCTAAAAAGCCAGGGCAGTATAGGAACCCCACAACTGACCCCATTTTAGAAATAAAACATCCCAATGTATTCTGTTAGGAGTATGGTGAGTTCATTGAAGGTTTTATTTTTTTGTCACAAGTTAGCGGGAATTGATTTTTATTGTTTTTTTCACAAAGTGTCATTTTTCACTACCTTGTGACAAAAAATAAAATCTTCTATGAACTCACCATGCACATAACGGAATACCTTGGGGTGTCTTCTTTCTAAAATGGGGTCACTTGTGGGGTTCCTATACTGCCCTGGCATTGTAGGGGCCCAAAACTGTGAGGAGTAGTCTGGAAACCAAATGCCTCAAAATGACTGTTCGGGGGTATAAGCATCTGCAAATTTTGATGACAGGTGGTCTATGAGGGGCCGAATGTTCTCAAATCGTGACCTGGACATGGCAGCAGAGAACATGGGCATGTGATGTATTTGGTGCGTAGACCAAAAAGACCTTAATACATTCTTTTTGACTAGACCCATGTTAAGGAGAAGGCCCCTGTGATGATTTGCTCAGCTGCCTGTGCAGGCAGGCAGCCTTTTGACCATTGTGTAGGTCTGCATGCTGCAGGACTCTGGAAAGAAGAGCTTCTGTCAGTTTTGCAGCTTGTGCTTGCTGAGGAATTTGCATACGTTGTCATGCAAATTGCCCGGCCACATTCATTGGAGGCGTGTACTAGAAGTACTATGTCTTTCCCACAATGCTTCGCTGGACATAAGGATTTCGTCCTATGTAACACTCCTGGTGGGGTGTCAGCCTTACTCTCTGTTTGAAGATCAGCTTAGAGTAATTCCTGAATTTGCGCTAGGCAGGTTTTCGCTAGTGCAGTTAGGATTGTTTATCTGTTTGTTTGTTCTGTTGCAATTGTCCTGTCCCAACGGTGGTCGACAGGAAATGGTTCTGATCCCTGTTCTTGGAGTATAGCTGGTGCAGCGGTTGCTACCAGCTATCTCTTCTGATCTGTCTCTTTGGATCGCGCTAGCCACTTTTCTCTAGCGCTGTGGATCCTTCTGTTCTGTCTCCTGGGATCGCGCTAGCCACTTTTCGCTGGCGCTGTGGATCCTTCTGTTCTGTCTCCTGGGATCGCGCTGGCCACTTTTCGCTAGTGCTGTGGATCCTTCTGTTCTGCTACTCTGTACCTGGATCGCACTCGCTTCTCGCTAGTGCTGTGGATGCTATCTCTCGCTTGTCCCTGTTTTTGTGTGTCTGTCTTGTCTGCTACGATCGCTTGCTGGAGGCTCGGTGAGGTAACCGTTAAGCAAGCCCTCGCGTCCTCTGTTTCATGTTTGTCTGTTAATGGTTAGTTAGGCGTGCTTGTCTCTATTGTGCTTATCACGTGGAGACCGCGCATAACCGCGTGCACTGTTGCGAATGAGTGCGGTGTTCGCGGTTAGCTAGCGTTTGTTATTTTCCGTATCTCCTCATTGTATTATTTGCTGTGCCTTTGCTAACCTCGTATTCTGTTCTGATCTGCCTTGTGTCACGTCTGGCGATCGCACCTCTCGCGATCGCGTTCCTGTTTCATATCTGCTGTTGTGTGTGCACTGTCGCGGGGTGGCGACTAGGTTGGCGCACACACATACTACCTGTCCCTTTGCTCGTTCTCATTCGCAATCGCCTCTCTTGCGATTGCGTTCTGCGCTTCGTACAAATTCCTGTCTGGCATTTGTGGAGGTACAGAGGATTGGTTCCTCTGCACTCCCCAGTGCCATCTGCCGACAGGAATTTTCCCTCTACGGGTGCGTAGCACCTTTTGCTGGGTGCCTGCAAATATACGCTTGTGAGAGGATTTCCGCCGTATCAGCGCACGCGTTGTGCGCTGATCACGGAGAAAGTTCCACAATCGTTACAGTATGACCAGCCCAACCCAAAACCCCAGTGTAGACGGAAATTCCGATTTGTACGATTTTGTCGAGTTTGGGTCCTGTGTCTTTAAGAGCTTTAAAAGGCTTAATTCAGAGACCAAGGCGGAATTTCTTTCTGAATGTGTGAGGTTTTGTCTGAATCCCACCTTTCAGATTTCTGATCCGTCCACGTCGGCTCTTCTGTTTGCCTATGTGCTCTTAAAAAACGATTTGTTCACCTGGGCATATGGTGTGCTAAAAACTAATTCTTGGAATGATAATCTGTATCAGTTTCTTGCAGTGATATTTTCTCACTGGTTTAAACTGCCTGGCTTACCACCTGCTCTGATTGATTGTGTAGCTGCTGATAAGTCAGCTGATCTTTCCCTTCCATGCAAAACCTTTCAGTATGACAATCAGTTCAATGTGTCAGTTGCCACTACAGGTTTTAAAAAGCAGCCATCAAAAGCCTCTAAGTCTAAACGTAAAAGATCTAGAAAGGCTTCCCAGCGGAAAGATCCGTTGCCCAAAGCAACCACAAAAAAAGAGGTTATTTCTGTCAAGTCTGAAATGTGCAAAACCATTCAGTATAACAATGATGTTGATCTGTCTCCTGGCTTTTTGTCTCAATCCAGAGCTTATGTGGATCCTGCTATAGGTAGGATCGCACACTATATTAAAGCAGTTAAAAAATCTGTTCTTGTTCCTGAACTCCACCCATATGGAGATTATCTAGATACTGGCTTGTTTGAACCTCCATTTGCCTCATGGGATGTTGGGGCCTTATTGGAGGAATTCAATTTTGATTGGAAAGCCTTTTGCGATTTTTACATCGCAAAAAGCGAAAATATCTTGAATGCTTGTCTCGATTCAATGTATCTTCTGATTGATTCCGATGGCTGTGACAAGGATGATGTGGATCTGGTGATTTATGTGTGGATTTTGGATGAGTTGCACACACACCAACCAATTGATTCCAATAAAGAGACATCGTTGTCGGATGATTGTTCCTGCCTTTCTGGGGTAAAGTATGAGAGTCTTGACTTTGTGCAATCTGAAATGAATGAGTGTGCCGCTGTGGTTGATTCCTGTGCGAATCCTGAAGGATTCTCTCCTGACAGTGTGCAGTTTGAATCTGTGCGATCTGATTCCTGTTTCTCGGATGTTCCTACAGATTGTGATCGGCATGAGTCTGCCGGTTTCCTCAAGGATGTGTGGGATCCTTTGTCATTTAGAAACAGATCTTTGAGATCTTCTGTCTGTAACCCTGCTATGGGGAAAATTTCTCGACTATGCAGCGTCAAAAGTAAAATTATTATGCCTAATAAAGTTTATCCTGTTGATGTCGCTATTTCTTCTGCAAATGAGTCTCTGTCTCAACCTGTTCACACCTGTAAGGACCCGTTGCCTGATGACAGTTGCTCCAGTGTTTCGGTCCTAGATGCCTTGCAGTCTGCTCCGCAGATCGCGGAGGTTTGCGCTATGGAAGCGTCAGTTTCACAACCTAAAGTGAATTTTGATTCGCGGGTATTGCGTTCTGGTTCCTCGGATTCGACATTGTTAGCCGAATCTAAGAGTGAGACAGCGCTTCGGTTTTGCGAATCTGATGCTGAACCTTCTTTGCCTTATTCAGAGACGCTTTCTCTGAGCCTGCCCTGTACCATGAATAGCAAAATGATGTCCAATCACACTGACATTTGGGAGTCCCTTTCTTGCTTTGAAGAAAGTTCTGACTCTCCACTCTGTACTCTGGATGAGTCAATATTGCCTTGTACAATATCTCCTGCCCTGCCCCTAGAGGCTCGTCTAGGTATTGCTGCTATTTTTACCTGTTTTTCTGCAGTTTTGGAGTTGCAAGCTAGTTTGACTGCTACGCAGAATTCTGGGTGCAGCGAGATTAAAGTTAGGGAGTCAGTGTGTGGTCCAGTTAATACACCTGTACGTTCCACTCATGATGATGAAATTCAGTCTCAGTTTATGGTGGAACCTTCCCTGGGACATCTGCCCTGTTCACAAAATAAAGTTCCAGTTTTGCCCTGTAACATGGATAGTACAGAATCCTTCTTAGAAAACTTGAAAAATGATGTTCCTGAGGTCTTCTCTGATGTTCTGGAGGTCTCCGAGTTCCTCCCAAAGGGTGCAGAACTTGTAGGAGATGTCTCCTGCCCCCCAAGTCCTTCTGAGGTGTTACCCTCTTCCGTGGGCATTGCTGCCTTGCTGGCTACCTTTTCAGCTCTGATGGAGCTTCACTCATATGTAGTCAATGATGATATTATTGTCACAGAAATTTCTGAATTTGTATCCGAGTCTTCTTTTGAAAGTCCAGTGCCTGTGACCTCCACTCATGATGATTCTCTGTCCGGTACTGGTTTTGGTCTTGTCGTGCCGGATTCTGAGGTTGGCAGTTCCCCAACATGTCCTGAGGTTTCTCCTGTGCTGGTGTACCCCAGTGTGCTCTGTGACCCAGAAAGCCCAAGTGTGCCTCGGTTACCAGCGTACTCAGATGCTTCCTCGGTGGAGACATGCTCTGATATGGCCTGCCTGCTTGCATGCCCAGAAGTGGTCCCTGAAAGTCTTGATCTTGATGGGTGTCCTCGTAATTCTGAATCCGGAATTGTCATTGGTTCCATGGGGGTTCTTGGTAATTCTCCATGTGAGCCTGGTGATTGTTCTGCCCTCTTGGGATCTCTGTGGAGCTTCAAAAGGTTCTGGGAGATTCCGGGAGAAATTTTGCTTGGTACCCTGGATAAGATCAACGGTGGCTTTTGTGTTGTAAGGGACACTTCGAACAGGTATTGTGGCAGGTTTGGTATTTTCGGACGCTCCTTGGAAGGTGGTGGGTATTGTCTGGAGGGTGTCGATGGCTTCTTCTCTGGCGTTCACAATCCTGATGGGTGTTATACTGAGACTGGTAGTACTGATGGGCATGTTTCGGTGGCTTCTGTTTCCGATGAGGTCGGTTTCGGGTGGACTGACTCTGGAATTGGACCTTGTCGGGCTGCCCCGACCTTCATGAGTCTTCAGTTTGAGTCTGTTGCTAATAGCAGTTTTGAGGGTCGTCTGGAATTCGACCCTGGAGGGGGGGGGGGGGGTACTGTGATGATTTGCTCAGCTGTCTGTGCAGGCAGGCAGCCTTTTGACCATTGTGTAGGTTTGCATGCTGCAGGACTCTGGAAAGAAGAGCTTCTGTCAGTTTTGCAGCTTGTGCTTGCTGAGGAATTTGCATACGTTGTCATGCAAATTGCCCGGCCACATTCATTGGAGGCGTGTACTAGAAGTACTATGTCTTTCCCACAATGCTTCGCTGGTTATAAGGATTTCGTCCTATGTAACACTCCTGGTGGGGTGTCAGCCTTACTCTCTGTTTGAAGATCAGCTTAGAGTAATTCCTGAATCTGCGCTAGGCAGGTTTTCCCTAGTGCAGTTAGGATTGTTTATCTGTTTGTTTGTTCTGTTGCCATTGTCCTGTCCCAACGGTGGTCGACAGGAAATGGTTCTGATCTCTGTTCTTGGAGTATAGCTGGTGCAGCGGTTGCTACCAGCTATCTCTTCTGATCTGTCTCTTTGGATCGCGCTAGCCACTTTTCTCTAGCGCTGTGGATCCTTCTGTTCTGTCTCCTGGGATCGCGCTAGCCACTTTTCGCTGGCGCTGTCGATCCTTCTGTTCTGTCTCCTGGGATCGCGCTGGCCACTTTTCGCTAGTGCTGTGGATCCTTCTGTTCTGCTACTCTGTACCTGGATCGCACTTGCTTCTCGCTAGTGCTGTGGATCCTATCTCTTGTCCCTGTTTTCGTGTGTCTGTCTTGTCTGCTACGATCGCTTGCTGGAGGCTCGGTGAGGTAACCGTTAAGCAAGCGCTCGCGTCCTCTGTTTCATGTTTGTCTGTTAATGGTTAGTTAGGCGTGCTTGTCTCTATTGTGCTTATCACGTGGAGACCGCGCATAACCGCGTGCACTGTTGCGAATGAGTGCGGTGTTCGCGGTTAGCTAGCGTTTGTTATTTTCCGTATCTCCTCATTGTATTATTTGCTGTGCCTTTGCTAACCTCGTATTCTGTTCTGATCTGCCTTGTGTCACGTCTGGTGATCGCACCTCTCGCGATCGCGTTCCTGTTTCATATCTGCTGTTGTGTGTGCACTGTCGCGGGGTGGCGACTAGGTTGGCGCACACACATACAACCTGTCCCTTTGCTCGTTCTCATTCGCAATCGCCTCTCTTGCGATTGCGTTCTGCGCTTCGTACAAATTCCTGTCTGGCATTTGTGGAGGTACAGAGGATTGGTTCCTCTGCACTCCCCAGCGCCATCTGCCAACAGGAATTTTCCCTCTACAGGTGCGTAGCACCTTTTGCTGGGTGCCTGCAAATATACGCTTGTGAGAGGATTTCCGCCGTATCAGCGCACACATTGTGCGCTGATCACGGAGAAAGTTCCACAATCGTTACAGCCCCCCAAAAATGTTACGTTTGGAAACTTGGAGTGGTTTCCACCGAAAAGGCTGGGCATGGTAGCTTCTCGCATTGGCGGTTGCGTATTGTGTGGCATAACGGTTGGTCTTTGCCACAATTAAGTCATAGAGAGCCACGTGTAGAACAGATGAAAAAAGTCTAGGGCCGATCCTAGATTATCTGTCTCCACCTGGACTCCAGACTGGGCGGTGAAAGGGGGCAGTATGGGTGCGGCGGAACCAGGGGATTGCCATTTGGGATTTGCCAGCACCTCTGGGAGACTATGGGTAGTATGGGCCCATTTTGCTTGTGGCTGCGATTCGGGTCTTAATGCACGTACGGTGCCACCAGTTTCTACTACAATGCTAGTGCTTGTCACTTCACCAGGGTCTATGGTAGTACTGGTGCTAGGTCCAGGAGATGCTACGCTGCTGGTGCATGCCTCACCAAGAAAACTTGCATTAGCGCTAGCACCACTCTGCTCAGGGGCGTAGCAATAGGGGGTGCAGAGGTAGCGACCGCATCAGGGCCCTTGGGCCAGAGGGGCCCCAAAGGGCCCTCCCTCAACTACAGTATAAGCTCTCTATTGTTACTGTGCCCATAATAATCAGTTCTATAAATGCTTTGAATAGTGGTAATCATTTACAAACTGTTCCCCATCCACTTCTTGCACCTCTGACACTGTAGTTGCCATTGGCAGGTTTTGGTGCGCCGTATCAGTTGTTATGTATAGAGTGCTTGGGGGGCCCCAATGTAAAACTTGCATCGGGGCCCTCAGCTCCATAGCTACGCCACTGCCTCTGCTGCCCTTGAGTCTTATCCTGCGCCACCTGCGGTCCAGTGACATGTGGTGTGGTACGCCTGGCTCTAGCCAGGATCTCAACCACGTCATTGCTATCGGTCAGAGAGCAACTGCTTTTCACCAGTTCGTATTCTGACTCAGATGATTCGTCGGATGAAGCTTCCCAATCGCACTCACCCCACTGGGCCAGAATCTCGGCGGCCTCTTCAGCGGAATACCCCATTTTTTTTTTGTTTCAATCTTTTTTATTGGATTTTTTTAAGGTAAAAGGTTAACATATCTGTACAGACTGTATAGGCATAAGCATATTAACAAGTTACTACACATTTTACAGTCATGCACAAGATTTAACTTTCATAACAATTGTAGGGGGTAGAGAAAACAGAAGTGTCCAAGCTATAAGGATGTCATAGATAGGCACACATGAGGTAACCAAGAGACAACGATCACTTAAGGCATAGCCAGTTTTGTTACATAGAGAAAGTAGCTATAGGGAATATAATTTTAGCAAAATATCTCTCGCCCACACATGGAACCAGAAATTTGGCCGGGCAAGAGCCTATTTTGCTCAGATTTAGCTAACGTTACCTGTCTCCCAGCGGAGGCAGGAGTGGGTGTCAGAAGGGCCCATCTAACGACAAACTAGGAAAATATCAAGGAAAGAAAGAAGAAGGAGGTAAGAATAGGGAGGGAAGTAAGGTTGTTGGGACGAGGAGTACAAGCAATGCCAAACCAGCCAAGACGGCGAGAATTAGAGCTGCTCAGGAGGTTTAAAGATTGCCAATCCTAGCACTACAGTCGGCACCCAAAAGATATTAGCGGAATACCCCTTTTTTTTGCCATAGTGGACTGCTAAATTTAGGGGGTATTCCTTTGAGACTACCCAGGAAAAAGAGCACCTACCTAGTAAAAGGGAGTACTTGTGAAGTAGAAAGCTGTGGTCACTGAGTTTTGATTAAAAAAAAAAAAATCTAAACTGATCTTTACAGTGCCACAGCTATTGTACAGTGTTTTCTGCAGTGATCAGAAAAAAAATTCTGTCACTGTGGTGGGGTGGGCTGAACGCAAGTGCAGGCGAATGATCAGGCCTGATCGGTCAAACACTGCATTTTTACTGTACCCTAGTGACCCTAATATAGATCTGACTGCGATCAGTAATGATCACTTACAGATACTATATAGTAGAAATGCTGATTAGCGACAGTGATGATGCTAATCAGCAACTAATTAGTGACTGCTGTGTGGTGGGCTGGGTGCTAACTGACGCTAACTAACCAACGAAGGGCCCTAGCTAAATAACTGGCCTAACAGTTAACACTAGTGATAGGGGGTGACAGGTGGTGACAGGAGGTGATTGATGGGTGTCTCAGGGGGTGATTAGAGGGGAGGATAGATGCAACCAATGCACTGGGGAGGTGATCGGGGGGGGGGGGGGGTCTGAGGGGTCTCTGAGGGTGTGGGCAGGTATTTGGGTGTCTGCAAGGGGCAGATTAGAGTCTGATCTGATGGGTAGCAGAGACAGGTGGTGGAGGGGGTGATTGATGGGTAATCAGTGGGTGATTAGAGGGGAGAACAGATGTAAACAATGCACTTGGGAGGTGATCTGAGGGTGGGTCTGCGGGCGATCTAAGGGTGTGAGCGGGTGATCAGGTGCCCTCAAGGGGCAGGTTAGGGTCTGATCTGATGGGTGGCAGTGACAGGTGGTGACAGGGGGTGATTGATGAGTGATTGACAGGTGATCAGTGGGTGATTACAGGGGAGAATAGATGTGTACAGTACACAGGGGGGGGGGAAGTCTGGGGAGGATCTGAAGGTGCGGGGGGTGATCAGGAGCCCCCAGGGGGCTGATTAGAGCCTAATCTAAAATATAGTGTTGACAGTTAGTGACAGGGAGTAATTGATGGGTGATTAGGGGGGTGATTGGGTGCAAACAGTGGTCTGAGGGGGTGATCAGGGGGGTCTGAGGGGTGCTGTAGGCTATCGGGGGGAAGGATCAGTTTTCTTGTGTGATTACTACAAGGGCTGCCTCCTTCCCTGGTGGTCGCTCGATCACTGGGACCATTAGGGGAGGAGGCAGCCAGTATAATACACTTTTTTAGCTTAACAAAGAGTATTATACTATTAGTAGCGGCGAGATTGGGTATTTACAACCCGCCGGCGCTGCTAATTGGCTGGCGGGTGGGCAGAGCCTAATGCCGGCGGATGCGCGCGCATCCCCAGCTAATTAGTCCCCCAGGTGCCGCCGCCAATCGGCGTTAGGCGGTCCTGGGGGAGTCACCTTGCTGCCGTCCATAGGTAGTGGGCGGTCAGCAAGTGATTAAAGCTCTGCATGACACCCGGCACCCTCACACTGAACTGGGTAGTCTTATACGGCGAGTATATGCCAAACTCTTAATTTTAACTGGAAAAGTTGGAGGGTCGTCTTATACGCCGGGTCGCCTTATACGCCGGAATATATGGTAGTTTTGCTAGAGAAGCTAAAGCTACAAAAGTAAGCTGAAAAATGCTGACTCACTAATACTGTGACTGTACTAGCAGGGGCGTAGCAATAGGCCCTGCAGCGCCTGCGCCCGCGGGGGGGCCCGACCCCCCCCTGGGGCCCGCTCGGGGCCGTTTTTTGGGGGCTGGAGGGGTGGCAGCATGAGGGGAAAGCCTTGCCCACAGTCGGCGGGGAGAGGGGAAGTTCCCCCCTCTCCCTCACCTCGGGGCTCTCCCCTCTGCGCTCCCCTCCAGCTAGTCAATGTGTGTGGGCAGCGGGCAGCGGTGGCGGGATACATACCTTCTTCCTTGCGTTCCATCGCCGCCTTCTCGCTCTAGCGGCTGACGTCACTTCCGGAAGCGGAAGTGACGTCAGCCGCTAGAGCGAGAAGGCGGCGATGGAACGCAAGGAAGAAGGTATGTATCCCGCTGCTGCCCGCTGCCCGCTGCCCACACACATTGACTAGCTGGAGGGGGATTTTCAGGTGTCTGCTGCCCACATTACGATTTTCAGGTGTCTGCTGCCCACATTACGATTTTCAGGTGTCTGCTGCCCACATTACGATTTTCAGGTGTCTGCTGCCCACATTACGATTTTCAGGTGTCTGCTGCCCACATTACGATTTTCAGGTGCCTGCTGCCCACATTACGATTTTCAGGTGTCTGCTGCACACATTACGATTTTCAGGTGTCTGCTGCCCACATTACGATTTTCAGGTGTCTGCTGCCCACATTACGATTTTCTGGTCACTGCTGCCCACATTGCGATTTTCTGGTCACTGCTGCCCACATTGCGATTTTCAGGTGTCTGCTGCCCACATTACGATTTTCAGGTATCTGCTGCCCACATTACGATTTTCAGGTGTCTGCTGCCCACATTACGATTTTCAGGTGTCTGCTGCCCACATTACGATTTTCAGGTGCCTGCTGCCCACATTACAATTTTCAGGTGTCTGCTGCCCACATTACGATTTTCAGGTGTCTGCTGCCCACATTACGATTTTCTGGTGTCTGCTGCCCACATTACGATTTTCAGGTGTCTGCTGCCCACATTGCGATTTTCTGGTGTCTGCTGCCCACATTACGATTTTCTGGTGTATGCTGCCCACATTAGGATTTTCTGGTGACTGCTGCCCACATTGCGATTTTCTGGTGACTGCTGCCCACATTAGGATTTTCTGGTGACTGATGCCCACATTGCGATTTTCTGGTGACTGCTGCCCACATGGCGATTTTCTGGTGACTGCTGCCCACATTGCGATTTTCTGGTGAACTCTGCCCACATTACGATTTTCTGTCCCACATTACGATATTCTGGTGAACGCTGCCCACATTACGATTGTCTGGTGAATGCTGTCCACGTTACAATTTTCTGGTGACTGCTGCTCACATTACGATTTTCTGGTGAACTCTGCCCACATTATGATTTTCTAAAGGCCCACATTACGATTTTCTGGTGAACTCTGCCCACATTACGATTTTCTGGCCCACATTACGATTGTCTGGTAAAATGCTGCCCACTTTACAATTAATTTACAGTGAGACGCTGCCCCATTACGATTATTTGGCACCTATGGGGGGGGGGCCCATCCAAATATTCGCAGGGGGGCCCAGTGATTTCTAGTTACGCCCCTGTGTACTAGATTAACAAAACACAGATCTACTCCTAAATCTGGGCAGTTCAAGAGTGGAGATGAATCTGCCAGGTACTTGCGCTTGTGATACAGTCACTGGGGCAGCAGACTCTGTGCTTTCTGCTTCTTTCTCCGAGGCACACAGCTTCCACAAAGTTCTCTGCAGCTCTAGGAGTCTCCAAGCAGGCCTGTTGTCTGGAGTTCCACCCCACTTTGTAGACAGCACTTGGATGATTTGCCAAGCAGGAATCAGGAGTTGAGGTCTGCAGTAATGCTGCCCCCTGTCTTGTCCATAAGCTGAGAGCACGCTTCTTAGCTGGGAAGTGCAGCCTGGCTGGAGAGGTGTAACATGCCTTAACCCCCACTCTCTCATCAGCCTGTGCACTTCTGGACACATGGGGGTGGGAGAAGGAAGCTTTTATCTGCAAAGGAGTTGTTCCCACCCCTCTCTGCTTTCTTAAAGAGACTCTGTAACAACAAAAACCTCCCCTGGGGGGTACTCACCTCGGGTGGGGGAAGCCTCCGGATCCTAATGAGGCTTCCCACGCCATCCTCTGTCCCACGGGGGTCTCACCGCAGCCCTCCGAACAGCCGGCGACTGTGCCGACTGTCAGTTCAATATTTACCTTTGCTGGCTCCAGCGGGGGCGCTGTGGCGACTTTCGGTACGGAAATAGACGGAAATACCCGATCTCCGTCGGGTCCGCTCTACTGCGCAGGCGCCGGAAACTTGCGCCTGCGCAGTAGAGCAGACCCGACGGCGATCGGGTATTTCCGCCTACTTCGGCGCCGAGAGGCATCAGAGCGCCTGCGCAGGAGCCAGGAAGGTAAATATTGCGTCACAGCTGTACGGAGGGCTACAGCGAGACCCCCGAGGGACGCAGGACGGCGTGGGAAGCCTCATTAGGATCCTGAGGCTTCCCCCACCCGAGGTGAGTACCCCCCAGGGTCCGTTTTGTCGTACAGTTCCTCTTTAAGGGAGCCTGACCCCTCCATCTTAAGGGGGTACTTCCTTCCAGAGTACAAGCTCTTCTCCATTCTGGAATTACTCTGCTACAGTACTTACAAGAAGCCCTAAATTGGGAGGTCAGGAGACAGTATTATGAGTGGCAGTGTAATAGGGGTAGTGAAAAAAACACCCACACATACATTTAAAGAGATTCTGAAGTCTCTTTTTTCCCCTGCTTTTGTCATAAATTCCTTTTAAGCATGAATGCCCCCCTTGAATCGCCGCGGCAGATGGGTGATTTATTACAGTGTAATTGACCTGCAAAGTTCTAGACTTTGCAGGCCGCAGATCATGCTGCCCTGGCTTGCGGGGCTTCTCTTCCTGGAGAGGCAGAGCTTCAGGCTGTAGCTCAGCCTTTCCGCAATCCAGAGGCGTATCTAGAGGGGTGCAGGCATGCCACAGCACCAAGGGCGCCATGCTTGTCCCTGTGCTGCACCGCCATGCCTACCCCCATGCCTCCCCATCATTCAGACCTTATACCAGATTGATTCTGTCATCTGGGGAACATGGCTACTTAAAGGAATACTATCGATTCACATATTTTTTTCAGTTGACACAGGAATTGTTTGGGAAGTGCTGCTAAGTACTGGTGTATACATTTTAGTAGTAACTTCTTTGTTTACTGTTAGCAAAATACATTCAAAGTTTACTGACGCCAAAACTGACGGCTGACTGAGCCATGAGGAGAGGGGAAATTCCCTTCACACTTGATCAGTTAACTCTATGGGCCTGATTCACAAAGCGGTGCTAACAGTCAGCACGCTGGTGAAAAGCCCTTTATCATGCCTAAACTCAGTTTAGGCATGATAAGTTTAGGTGTGATAAGTTTAGGTGTGATAAGTTTAGGCATGATAAGTTTAGGTGTGATAAGTTTAGGCATGATAAGTTTAAGCACCAACTGCGTTGGCACCGCAGTGCACAGCTGATCAAAAGTTTTGCGCTAGCAAAGTCTGGTGCACTTCGCATAGAGTTTAATGGCGCTGCTTTGCGTGCGGGACTTTGCACGCTATCTACACTTATCTAAACTTAGCATGCCTAAACTTATCACACCTAAACTTATCACACCTAAACTTATCATGCCTAAACTGGCTTTTCACCAGTGTGGTGCAAAGGTTATCATGCCTAAAGTCTTTTAGGCGTGATAACTGAGTTATCACCGCTCTGTGAATCAGGCCCTATGTGTAGCTCTGTGTGTAACTCTGTGTGTGACAAAGAGAAAGCTCCCAACAGCTGCAGCTCCTGTGTCCTGTGTTTCTGACTGAAGTGTCTGAAGAGAGAAGAGGAAATGTAACGAATTGTCACAGCTTTTCATACTGTTTTTGCTTTCAGAGTTTGATATGTTTGATATTTTCTTTCTGTAGTCTGATATGCAACACTGGCTGTGCATTGAAGCAGACACCCCTTCTGCAATTGATTTGTCCCAATATAGCTAAATCCTACCCTCAATAAATTACAGCTTTTGCCTCTGATATTTAACATGAAAAGTAGGAAAATGTTTACACAGCTACTTAGACATTATTTGTACACTGTCATTTTAGAACACTTGGGTATCGATAGTATTCCTTTAACTTATGTATGCAGGGCGCACTTTGCTTAGTGTTAGAAGAAAAGAGTACAGAGAGGGAATAAGAAGAGATAGTTCCAAAGAAGTAACTTCAGCAATATCCTGAGCCAAAAAACACAGGCAGCCATAACACCTGTACGCAAGAAAGGATGCTGTTTTCAGAGTGGAAGGGGGCTCTGTTGGGGGGTGCAATTTTAGTGTTTGCCACAGGCTCTATATTACCCAGATACGCCCCTGCCGCAATCAATCTCTGCGGATCTCTGCCTCCTCTCCGCCCCTCTCAGGGAAAGGAAGACTGAGGGGGCCGGGAGAGGCGGCGATCCGCAGAGATTGACTGCGGAGGAGGCAGAGCTACAGACTGAAGCTCTGCCTCATTGAGGAAGTGAAGCCCTGCGAGCTACGGAGCTCTGCAGGGCTATTTAATTGTAATAAATCACCCATCTGCCGCGGGGATGCGGCGATTCAACAGGGGCATTCATGCTTAACAGGAATTTATGACAAAAACATGTAAAAAAAAGAGACCATGCCTCCTCCAAAATAAATGCAGGGGTTCCCCGAGATTAAAAAAATGTTTGCAGGGGTTCCTTGAGATCCCAAAATTATTTGCAGGGTTCCTCCAAGGTAGAAAGGTTAAGAAAGGCTGGATTAGAGAATGATTGATGGCTTTGCTTTTGTCTTGTTTTTATGGACTGTGGTACAGTCCAGATTATGTTGTTGTCTTTTTGCCACAAGTTGATAAACACTAAGCAATGATGCTGTAGGACCCCCCCCCCGCCCGTCCCTAGAGCTGGGATATTTGAATTTGCCAACGCAAAAGAACAATATGCTCATATTTAGATTCAGAGGATACCTATTGACATATAAATGCCATCTGCTCATTATCAGTTTGCTGTTCTTCTGAGTGGGTTTTGGCAGTGAATAGTTTCCTAACTCCATTGAAGTTGTAGCTGGTCGTGATGAATAAGAACATATAGTCATAGTTTAGTACAACGTATGCTGTCTTGGCTGAATGAGCTACATACTTATCTGGTAAAATTAATAGCATCTCTTAAAGGGCACATGAAGCAAAAGGGGCATGGAGGCTGCCATATTTATTTCCTTTTAAACAATACCAGTTGCCTGGCAGTCCTGCTAAGCTCTTTAGCTGCCGTAATGTCTGAATTCCACACTTGAAACAAGCATGTGGCTAAGCTTATCAGATTTTTGTCAGAAACACCTGATCTGCATGCTTTTTCGGGGTCTATTGTCAAAGGTAGTAGAAGAAAAGGATCAGCAGGACAACCAGGCAACTGGTATTGATTAACCACTCTGTTCCAGCCGCACAGTATATTCATGTGATTTCTGGCACCTGAATTGCCAGAACGATGTGAATATTAGTCAGTAGTTGGAGATGAGAACAGCTTGTGTGCTAAAATGTGTACATGCTCATCAGGTATTTTGGACCATTCCTCTTTACAAAACATCTCTAGTTCATTCAGGTTTGATGGCTTCCGAGCATGGACAGCTCTGTTTAACTCACACCACAGATATTCAATTATATTCAGATCTGGGGACTGAGATGGCCACTCCAGAACGTTGTACTTGTTCCTCCCCATGAATGCCTTAGTGGATTTTGAGCAGTGTTTAGGGTCATTGTCTTGTTGAAAGATCCAGGCAGGCGCAGCTTCAGCTTTGTCACTGATTCCTGGACATTGGTCTCCAGATTCTGCTAATACTGAGTGTAATCCATGCGTCTCTCAACTTAGACAAGATTCCCAGTCCCTGCACTGGCCACACAGCCCCACAGCATGATGGAACCACCACCATATTTTACGGTAGGTAGTAGGTGCTTTTCTTGGAATGCTGTGTTGTTTTTCCTCCATGCATAACGCCCCTTGTTATGCCCAAATAACTCAATTTTAGTTTCATCACTCCACAGCACCTTATTCCAAAATGAAGCAGGCTTGTCGAAATGTGCTTTAGCATACCTCAAGTGACTCTGTTTGTGCTGTGGGCAGAGAAAAGGCTTCCTCTGCATCACTCTCGCATACAGCATTTCCTTGTGTAGAGTGCACCGAATGGTTGAACGATGCACAGTGACTCCATTTGCAGCAAGATGATGTTGTAGGTCTTTGGTGCTGGTCTGTGGGTTGACTCTGACTGTTCTTTCCATTCGTTGCTTCTGTTTATCCAAGATTTTTCTTGGTCTGCCATTTCAAGCTTTAACTTGAACTGAGCCTGTGGTCTTCCATTTCCTCAATATGTTCCTAACTGTGGAAACAGACAGCTGAAATCTCTGAGACAGTTTTCTGTATCCTTCCTCTAAACCAGTGCTGTCCAACTGGCGGCCCGCGGGCCGCATCCGGCCCGCCAGGCCTCCTGTTGCGGCCCGCTCCTCTCCCCGGGATGCAGGCATGGCGTGCGCTATGGGCATCATGCCTGCTCCCTCTTGTGTGGCCTCTCCTGTGTCCCCGCTGCCTCACAGCTCACTAGCTCACTAGCTCAGACCTCACAGATCGTGGCGACTGAGGCTAACAGAGTGCGCATATTACCCGCACGGAGTACGTCACATGCGCAAGTAAAATCAGTCACTTCCGCATGTGACGTTCTGCCGCGCGGGTGTTATGCGCGCGCTCTGCTTGTTTCAGTCGCCGCGATCTGTGAGGTCTGAGCTAGTGAGCTGTGAGGCAGCGGCAGCGGGGCACAGGAGAGAGGTAACGGGCGAGGCAATGGGGGAAACGCCTGTCACTCTCACTGGGGGGAACCTGTCACTCTCACTGGGGGGCACCTGTCACTCTCACTGGGGGACACCTGTCACTCTCACTGGGGGAACACCTGTCACTCTCACTGGGGGAACACCTGTCACTCTCACTGTAGGGCACCTGTCACTCTCTAACTTGGGGGGCACCTGTCACTCTCTAACTGGGGGGCACCTGTCACTCTCTAACTGGGGGGCACCTGTCACTCTCTAACTGGGGGGCACCTGTCGCTCTCTAACTGGGGGGCACCTGTCACTATCTAACTGGGGGGCACCTGTCACTATTTAACTGGGGGGCACCTGTCACTATCTAACTGGGGGGACACCTGTCACTAACTGGGGGGACACCTGTCACTATCTAACTGGGGGGACACCTGTCACTTACTGGGGGGGCACCTGTCACTATCTTCTGCCTATTTATGTGAAATGCTCTCTATTTATGTGCCTCATGACTGCTGAATTTGTCGTGTTGGGGGCCTCATGATTGCTGAATTTGTCTTGTTGGGGGCCTCATGATTTGTTGGGGGCATTACGATTGCTGAATTTGTATTGTTGGGGGCCTCAAGATTGCTGATTTTGTCTTGTTGGGGGCCTCAAGATTGCTGATTTTGTCTTGTTGGGGGCCTCAAGATTGCTGAATTTTTCTTGTTGGGGGCCTCATGATTGCTGAATTTGTCTTGTTGGGGGTCACATGATTGCGAACTGCGAGACTATGGAAAAGCTGAATCGTCATCATGAAACAATAGCGTTAAACCTACTTTTTTAGCTTTTTAAAACGGAAAATAAAACTGGGAGGTTCTAAAAAAACCCACATTTTTCAGGAGTAGATGGATGAAATGGTTTATCTTCACAGTTTATTTTCAACTTGGATTTTCCATAATGTTCATGTATGAGTTAAAACCTTTGTATGTAGTTTAAATTGCTGTTGCCACTTTGCGATAGATAAGTGACTTTTGGGTTGCAGTTTGGACACTCGGCCTCCAAAAGGTTCACCACCACTGTCCTAATCTAATGTCCCACATTGCTAAATTCATGTAAATTTGTCTCCACCTGTGGTCACGCCCGCATTCTGGTCCATGGCCACACCCATTTTTCGGCGCCGATCTACGCTCAACGGAACCCTTGTGGTTTTTGGCGCGCCACACATCTTCACCAACATCTTAAATTGCATTTTGTGGAAAGTGCTGCCAATCTAATTGTCCTTTATTTGCATTTTTTCCTGGTGGGGGGGGGGGGGGTCTGCGACTCTAGCAAGAACCTTTGGCCCTCCACCATGGGGTCTGAAAAAAAAATGGCCCTCCATGCCCATGAAGTTGGACAGCACTGCCCTAAACCATGATGGTGAATAATCTTTGTCTTCAGGTCATTTGAGAGTAGTTTTGAGACCCCCATGTTGCTACTCTTCAGAGAAAAATAAAAGAGGAAGGAAACTTAAAATTGACCCCCTTAAATACTCTTTTTCCTAATTGGATTCACCTGTGTATGTAGGTCAGGGGTCACTGAGCTTACCAAGCCAATTTGAGTTTCTATAATAATTCTAAAGGTTTTGGAATCAATAAAATTACAACAGTGCCCAAATGTATGCACCTGCCTAACTTTATTTAAACAATTATTGCTCACTTTCTGTAAATCCAATAAACTTCATTTCACTTCTCAAATATCACTGTGTGTGTCTCCTATATGATATTTTTAACTGACATTTTTTATCGTTAAAACCAATGATTTATACAGGAAAATCATGACAATTAACAAGGTTGCCGAAACTTTCGCATCCTACTGTATATACACCAAAAGGGGGAATGTATCCTTAAAGGGGATAACCACTAGACACTAGGGGATCCTTATGGAGGAAGTATACCACTAGACACCAGGGAATGTTACATAGTTACATAGTTATATGGGTTGAAAAAAGACATAGGTATGTCCATCGAGTTCAACCAGAAAACAAAGTACAACACCAGCCTGCTCCCTCACATATCCCTGTTGATCCAGAGGAAGGTGAAAAACCCTTACAAGGCATGGTCCAATTAACCTCAAAAGGGAAAAAAAATCCTTCCTGACTCCAGATGGCAATCAGATAAAATCCCTGGACCAACAGCACTGGGCATTACCTAGTAATTACCTAGAAATTGTTAAATGGGAAGGGGGTAGCACTAGACTACCAGGGAATCTTTAAAGGGGAAAGCACTGTACCACTAGACTACCAGGGAATTTCTTAAAAGGGAAGGAGGACTACCAAAAAAAAGTTATTGCGGTGGAGGGGGGAGCACTAGAAAGAGATATGGGAAAGAGGGACCCACAAAAGTACAGAGGAATGCCTTAAAGGGGAAGGGAGACCACTAGCCTACCAGAGCCTACCTTCAAGGTGAGTTAAAACAAACCCTGTTTATGCTTACCTGGGACTTCTTCCAGCCCCTACAACTCACGTGTGTCCCTCGCCGCAGCTCTGGTCTTCTCCTGTCTCCTGCTGTCAGCCTCTGAAGACCGCCGACCTCCAGACAGGACGGCATCTTCTGCGCATGCTTGAGAACGTTCTGTGTTTGCCCGAGTCACCAGGAGTGTACTGCACCTGCATGGTGATGATCTACCAATGATCTACCAGGAGGAGCAACAGTGTGTACATGATGTGTTCCCAAAGTGCAACTGTATAATAAGAAGGGCGTGTCAACTATTGCTACATCACCATTCGACCTGTCTGGGCTCTTGTGTGTAGGCTACCATTTACCTGACACCCTGCTCTCAATTATCTCATTGCTTGTCATACATCATGGTTACCAATTTCTATCTAATGTGTGTACAAGACTATTTTCTTGATACCCATTCATTTTGTTGTTGTTGTGACAATATTGACTAAATATTGTTAGTACCCCAAAAAAATGAATTAAGCCTAACAGGGCTGGGTTTACCATAAAGTACTGTAGGCATGTGTCTACAGGCACCTGATGATGGAAAGGCTGCTCACTCCCCTCTTCGAGCTCTGAGCTTCCTCCTTTCCTATGCAGAGTCCTGATGAGAGTGTGAATGAGAGGTTACTCACCCTGCTCTCGGCATTTCCCTGACCAGATCTCCCTTCAGTCAGGGGCACCTCTAGCTACTCTATACTGAGGTTCCTCTAGCTACCCAATACTTGGGGGAACATCTAGCTACTTAATATTGAGGGTTCTTCTGGTTACCTAATACTAAGGAGCACCTGTAGCTACCTACCGGTATGACAGGCAAGGGAAGTAAGAGAGAAATAACAGCTAGCAGTGCAGTTTGGTGGGGGTTTGTAGGTTCATGGAGGGAGGAGTCTAAAGAGTCTAAGGTGCCAGGACATCTGTGCCTATAGGCTCCTGTGAGGTAAATACGGGCCTGAAATCTAGTAAACAATACAGCCATTAATGGGTTAAAAGCTAAGAAAGAATTTTAATGTGCAAGAGCTGAAGGCAATTTTCCATATAATGTTGTGTTTAATTGTCTCGGCAAAACATTTGGACCTGATTACATCGTGTGCCGAGATGGTTCTCAATCACAGAATTTAAACTCAGCCCCAGAAAGAAAATAACTAATTACTTAGCAGTGTTTACAGAAAGAATTATGAAGGTTTCCTTGCTTAGGAGTATAGAGCAGGATGTTCTTGCATCGGTATTATATTATTAGCTGCTCAGGGTATCCTCATTTCAGAGTAGTTACACGTACTGTGACTGAGTTTCATTTAACATTCTAACTAAACTTAATAATGGAAAAACATTTCTGGTTTCATTTATGTATGTCTTCTTTTTATGCTTACAAACCAATGCTGTCTTATAATCTTATTTAACCCTTTCAGGTCTGGCAAGTTTCCCATCATTAAGGACCAGAGGATCCATTTTCCTGGTGAGCTAATGGCATCCCTCCCCATTTGGATAATCCCTGTTGATGTAGTGTCCCTACCCCCTTGCTTAAACATAGGGTCCCCCCTCCTTCCCCCATCCTCCCCCTATGCAGAGATCAGGAGCAGGAAGCGATGCTGAGTGAGTGTTACTCACCTCTCTCTCTCTCTCTCTCCAGTGAGGATCAGGTATCATGGCAGCCAACCCCGTGCTGAAGAATGTACCGGGGTCCTGGCTTGATAACATCATCAAGCCAGACTGGTACATGCTTTCAGTACAGGCTGGCTGCTGATGAGAACGGATGTGCGCAGAGATTGTCCGGGGAATGTGGACAGGGGAGGCGCTTGTTTACCTCCATGATCTCTACGATCACCGGTGATCAACGTAATCACATGATCAGGAGATAATCGGTACGGCTCCTGATCAATGCCAGAAGATTAAGCTGACAAAGTGGAGGGTGAACAGTCACCCTGGAATGGAAAACACAGAGACCCCGGGAGACCAAATGGTGCAATACGTCACAAATGATAGGAGAAGCAAAACAATATAAACAGAAAGTGCTCACAAAGGGAGGCTGCAAAGGGGCAACCAACCACTGCAGGCAGGTGGATATCAATAAACCTGACTCCTCTTGGGGGTCCAGGCTAGCCGGAGATGGTCACACTTTTTTTTGAGAAAAAGACCCTAGGGGCTCGTAAACAGAGTCCAAGGGTATCCCCTACCCTGATCCGGGGGGGAAGGGTATAAAATGCACAAACAGGATGAAAAGGCGCCCAGAAAATGATAACATGAATTAATAAACATTAAAATAAACGAAGTTTGAGGTGGCTTACCTCAATGTAGACAAATTCATGTAAAAATAAACTTTAATAGCACTGGCAGCGCGTTTCGTGGATCCCTGCCCACTTCCTCAGGCCAAATCAAGTGCCTCATTGTGTTAAGAGCCAAGGTTTGAGGGCTTTAGGAGCCTTAGGAGATTAAGCTGTCAATTGACAGCTTAATCTCTGGCCTTGGGTCAGCGCAATCGCTGTGGGGCCGCTCGTAAGACATAACCGGAGCAGTAAAATCTACGTGCTGTCAGAGCCACAGAGCAAAGCAGGACATAGATTTGTACTGCTTTGGTCCAGAACCAGTTAATTTTTATTTAGTGGTACTTGATGAATCTACCAGACATTCAATCTACCTATCGCTTAATCTGTCTAAAGACGTGTACACGCACAAAACGATTCTACTGCAGGAATCGGAGCCCGATAGGCAACAAGTTCCGGGCCACATTCTGTTGCTATGGAGAAGGGAGGATGGAGACATGCATGTAATAAAGGGATGGAGGTAATTTGGGCCCTGGATAAAGCCAAAGTAGAATATCGGTAATGTTACCAATTTTCTACTTTCGCTTGACTTACACTAACCCCTCTACTAATATCTAATACTAACCTACCCCTCTACCTTCCACTACTATCCTGACTTCCCACAGCTAACAGTAGTTGATCAGAGCTGGGACAAGGTCCTCCAGCACCCAAGGCTGAGACACCATAGTGCGCCCCCCATAGCTCCCACCCCAGCCGTCACACACTGATTGTTATTAGACTAAGAGGCACCCCAGGGCCCCCAACACCTTAATCTCTAGTTATCTGGCTTGCAGTCATTGCCATGTTTCCCCTTTTCATATTCCTCTGCTTCAAACACAATAGGTGAATGATAGCTGAGTGAGTTGTGCGCCCCCTCCTACACTGCACCCTGAGGCTGGAGCCTCTCTCGCCTCTGCCTCGGCCCTGGTTGAACTCTTTCACTGCAAATCACAGCAGCCAACCAGAAATCCCTGCTGCTACTTCCACTAAATGGACTTCGACTACATAGGAGAACTCCACTGCCAGAATATCTGCTAGCCTGCTCTCATCACCAACTGAAGTTTAGCTACATAGTACACACATTTTCCACCGCTTCTGCTAACTATAGTATCTCGAATTTGGCTATGCTATTGCTGAACTCAGTGGTCAAATTATCTTGTTGGTGCCATCATAGCCGCAATTTACATTGTAGTCTATAGTGGCGCACAAATTAACAGGTGATTTGTGCGCCTAACTGTTCTGAGGAGGAATAGAAATGCATTCTGTAATGTTGCATGATTTGTAAGCACTATATAAAACTTTGAAAAAGATAAATGGTTGTCAGGTGGTTGTGAAACATGCAACGTGGGCTCTAATGGCTGTCTTGAAGTCACTAAGTTGATTGGGCATGTTCATAACCCATCAGGTGGCTAATCCCTCAAGTTCAGTAGTTCAAGATTTATCTGTATGGGAGCTGAATAACATAAAAAACTACCCTCATGTTCCTGAGACTTTAAACTAAGCTCTATTCTTTAAATATAAAATTAGACAATAGATTCCAGAAAAGTCCTCTCTAGGATAACTATAGATACAATTATTTATCGCATCAGTTTATTTCCATTTAAGACTTGCTTTAAAGAAAACATATCACAAGGATTTATACTTACCTGGGGCTTCCTCCAGCCCTTTGCCCCCTCCACGTTGGTTTGGTAAAATCAGTTGCATTGTAGTAAATCCACGATCCAGCCGTGTTAAGGTCCACTGCCCATGTGCAGTCTTGGGCCACACGCACCCCCTGATCACGCTCCCATTGCTGGGAACTTTCAGCACAACTGCAGTTACAGTGTTCGCAAACTGTGCATGCACCAAATGCTCCAAGCCACTGGAGTTCAATTAGGGTGCTCACAATTGGGACAGTGCATGTGCAGTAGTGGACTTTACCTGGGCAGACTGCAGGAGAATGGAAGGGACCGGACGGACACAAAGGAGCTAATAGACTACAGGGGGGCTGGAAGAAGTCCCAAGTAAGTATGAATCCTTCTGATATTTTTGTCTCAGGTACACTTTAAGGCCTTCAAGGCTCTGACATTGTCTCATAGCTGAGTGTAAATCTCTTTGCTTGTCCTTTATACCCATATTTGCAATCACAACTGGTATAGGTTCACATAACCATTCTGTTTGGGCCTTTATTGAAGCTAGGCCCATGGATCTATACCATTTCTATCCATGAGCAATCAGTATGTTATTAATGATACATTATGACCTATGCATCTATGATGTCTTTCCCAGCATCAATAAGATGGATCAAACCACTATTTATAAATAAGGGCTATTTCATAACCATCTTTTGTGTACTGCATGTATGTATCTAAAGCAAAGCTATAAAATTTTAACAGCGTACAGTCACTTCAGTTAATGTACATTGGACATTGTTACTAGCATCTGTCTAAGAGATGCTGTTACACTTTAAACTGTGTAAGCAAAAATTGAAAGGTAAACTGTATAAATTGTTGAAGAAAAAAGTAAATTTAAGTATTTAACAGGTTTTTTAATATCTCGTTTATGGTGTATCTAACGTATATTACATATCACTTTAACCTAAAGTCCTTTAACATCTGCCAGGGCTCAGGGAGTGTAGTGCTGTTTCATTTGTTTTTTATAAGTTAATATATATTAATATTTTTACTGATATTGTTATGTTCCATTAGCTTATTGTAGTTATAGGAGTCTGCAGTAGGAAGTGGTTTATTGCCCTTGTATAGCTTTATGTTTTCTTTGATCTGGAAGTAAATAAAATATTCTATTTTTGTACTAAAGCCTGAAGAAATCAACAATAGGCTTTTAGATTGTGGAAAAAAAGAGGGGAGAAAATGAAATAATCCCTGTAATTTCACGTTACTTTATAAAACATGCCAATGTTTCATTATAGGTTTACTGTATCCAGATGCCGATATTAATGGGGGCTGTATGAAAGATTTTCTATAGAACATGCAGGACAGAGTCTCTGAACAGATGGTGGCTCCAAAATTACAGGCTTAAAGGTACTGTAACATCAAAATGGGTTTATTTTCTGCTGCTTGGCAGAGAGAATTATGCATGTTAAATCTAATTTAAGTTTTAGCTTATATGGTGTCCCTGAGCAAAGCCAGTGTCCATTCCTAATAGTACCCATAGGCTGACACTACCCATGCCAACCTGTGGGTGACTTTTGGTCAGCTGCCACTGTGGCAAAACCGAAACTGACTAGCTTAATGTTCCTGTCTACATTTGTGTCAATTAATTAGGTGCCCTTTGGACCTGACAACTACATAGTGTGAAGAATAGACCTCTCTCCATGTAGCGGTTCTGGCCCTGCAGTGGTGATTATGGTTACTATAGGCTGCAGTTTTCCCAGAGAGATTCAGTCTGTGGCTTCCCCCTTTCAGTTTTTACAGTATTCACAAAACGTATACATTGCACTATTTGCACACATACATTTTACTGACATTTAATGAATACACCTCATTGTTACTTAAAGTGAAACTAAACTCAGAACTTTGTCTCTGCTGTAAAGGCTTAGCCAGAGCGTGACAGCCTTTATGGGAAAAAAAATTCTGCATTACAATTTATGGAAAGCCTAAAAAAATGAAGTTTAACTTGGTTTCACTTCTGCAGGGAGCACTGAAAGGGTTAAGCCTCTGTGGGTATTGTATGCAGAGTGCTTCCTGGACAGAGCTTTCCTGCAGTCTAGAGGTGCATACACACGCACTACCAAATACAACGACGGGTCCGCCGGACCCTCCCGCTGGGCGGCCTTTAGCCGACAGTATGCGCGTGTGTACGCGCTGTCGGCGGAATGATAAGGCTGTTTCTGAATGCTTCGCTCAGCCAATCATTCAGAAACAGCCTTATCAGTCCGCCGACAGTGCGTACACACACGCATACTGTTGGCTAAAGACCGCCCAGCGGGAGGGTCCGGCGGACCCGTCGTTGCATTTGGTAGTGCGTGTGTGTACGCACCTTATTCACAGCTGTTAATAAAAACTAATTAGACAGTTCGATCTAGCTAAACAAACCCAGAGAAGTCAATTTCTTCAGCAACTATACGTGGAATAAATACTTTTCATTGTGTGCTGTGCAAGAGTTCGGGTCAGCTTTAATGCATTAAAAATGGCCAGATTCGTTAAACGTATGGACAGGTAGATGCATGTGTTGGACAACAACCCTTCAGCTTAGTAAGTCGGCCCTATGACAGTTTTGAAGTTTTTGTTGAATATTCCATTAAATAGTTGTATTCTTTCCTCTCCCCAGTGTGATATTTTGACATGCTGGATGGCAACACTCACTGCCAACCTCTATGTTGCTAGCCTGGGTGGAAGTTTATTAGCTGGTTAATTTTTAACTCCCGCCTACCATGCTTTGTGAAGCTTTTCATCATGGTAAAAAACAAAAAAAAAAAAAAAAACATGTATTCTAGTAAAGAACAATTGAGGTCTAAATTGCAGCAATCTTTCATAAAATAGTGGTAGATTCTGGAAAGCTCCCCATAGTTCACAAATTAATATTACAAGTAACATATACTTTGAGCATGTGGTTTACGTTAGCATGCTATATGATTGCCAAACCTGATTTACTAAAGCGTACTGAGTAGTCTATTAAATGAATTGATTAAAGCATACTTCAAATTGCTTTGCCTCAGTGCTGGAAGCAAATCATAGGAGGCCCAAAAATAAAAACAGGCCAAAAAAAAACTCTCTTAAATTTAACAATATCAGTTAGGAAGATTAAAGTTTTTGTTTTGTTTAGTTTTTTTTGTATTTTAAATAGAGGACTTCATATGGGCTAATGATTTTCTACACTATTCATATACTTGGGTCATAAATATAAATTTATATGATCGGTATTGAAAAGGAAAGGCTTTTCAACAAGAGTAAGATCCATAAACCCAAACAAGCTCTTGAATTGCGGCCTTTTGTGGTTTAATGAGCGTTTCGGTCTTTCAATTTTGCACAGCGTAGGATGATGACTGGCGCCCCGTATTTGGACTGGTGCTCACAGTGCATAAACCACAGCGTCAATAAATAATAATAATAAATACAGTATATAATCAAAGGCAGCATCTGATGTACTTTGAGAATGCTTCGTTGCTTACAAATATTTCTTCATACACTTTATTACAGTCTAATCCAAGGCATGCTACAACTCTTTCTGTTCACAGTTTACTTTGCCTGTTGGCATTCTGTGACATATCCATGCCCCCCCCCCCCCCCCCCCCCCCCATCCGGTGCTCTGTGTTATGAGAAATGACTAAATAAACTTGGGCACAAACAATGATTACCAAATGTGGACCAGTACTGAACCGTGTAGTGGAAAAAAAACATTTAAAGGGAAACTGATGGTATAAAAATACAGCTGCTTAAAGGAAGTCTTAAGAGAGGAAAAAATTGAGATTCACTTACCTGGCTTTTCTTCAATCCTACCAGGTCCCTCGGTGTTCTTCCGAGCCGCACTGTTGCGCCACTGTGCCAGTCGTAGGCTATGGCGTATGCTCAGACCCGGATGTGTGCCTCCTTGATCATGTTATGAGCATCCTGCGCATGCACAGTTGCAAGTTTTACAAAATGGACATGCACAGAAACTCCTTGACCATGTCTCCTTGACCATTGGAGTGTAGTCGAGAAGACAGGCATGGCTGGGTCAGCGCATTTGGTGACAGTGGCACAATGCAGTGGACCAGATGAACAACTAGAGACCTGAAGGACTACAGGTGGTTGGATGAAGCTCCAGGTTAGTAAATCTCAACTTTTTTCTGCACCTAAAGCAAATCTGACGTCAAATTAAAAAAACAGATACTCACCTATGAAGAGGGAAGGCTCTGGGTCCTATAGAGCAGGGGTCCCCAACCTTTCTCGACCCGGGGACTGCTATCCAGACAAAACTTTTCTCTGGGGACTAGGGGGGGGGGGGGAGGGGATCGTGTTGTGTGCAGCAGGCTATCGGTGGGCGGGCGGGTGCGGCAGCAAAACGATCTGGAGTGTATAGGTATGTAGGTAGCCAGGTACAGTTATAGGGTATCTAGATATAGTTGTCCCCAGTGTAAGTAGCCAGTATAGTTGTCCCCGTATAGGCAGTATAGGTGCCTAGGCGCCCCAGTATAGGTAGGTTAGTTACCCCAGTATAGCTAGTATAGTTGCCCCAGTATAGGGAGTTTAGCTGCTCCAGTATAGGTAGTATAGTTACCCCAGTATAGGGAGTATAGTTGCCCCAGTATAGGGAGTATAGTTGCCCCAGTATAGGGAGTTTAGTTGCCCCAGTATAGGTAGTATAGTTGCCCCAGTATAGGGAGTTTAGTTGCCCCAGTATAGGGAGTATAGTTACCCCAGTATAGCTAGTATAATTGTCCCTTTATAGGTAGTATAGTTACCCCAGTATAGCTAGTATAATTGTCCCAGTATAGGTAGTATAGTTACCCCAGTATAGCTAGTATAGTTGCCCCAGTATAGGTAGTATAGTTGCAGTATAGTTGCCCCAGTATAGGGAGTATAGTTGCCCCAGTATAGGGAGTTTAGTTGCCCCAGTATAGGGAGTATAGTTGCCCCAGTATAGGGAGTATAGTTGCCCCAGTATAGGGAGTATAGTTGCCCCAGTATAGGGAGTTTAGTTGCCCCAGTATAGGGAGTATAGTTACCCCAGTATAGCTAGTATAATTGTCCCTTTATAGGTAGTATAGTTACCCCAGTATAGCTAGTATAATTGTCCCAGTATAGGTAGTATAGTTACCCCAGTATAGGTAGTATAGTTGCAGTATAGTTGCCCCAGTATAGGGAGTATAGTTGCCCCAGTATAGGGAGTTTAGTTGCCCCAGTATAGGGAGTATAGTTGCCCCAGTATAGGGAGTTTAGTTGCCCCAGTATAGGGAGTATAGTTACCCCAGTATAGCTAGTATAATTGTCCCAGTATAGGTAGTATAGTTACCCCAGTATAGCTAGTATAGTTGCCCCAGTATAGGTAGTATAGTTGCAGTATAGTTGCCCCAGTATAGGGAGTATAGTTGCCCCAGTATAGGGAGTTTAGTTGCCCCAGTATAGGGAGTATGGTTGCCCCAGTATAGGGAGTTTAGTTGCCCCAGTATAGGGAGTATAGTTACCACAGTATAGCTAGTAAAATTGTCCCTTTATAGGTAGTATAGTTACCCGAGTATAGCTAGTATAATTGTCCCTTTATAGGTAGTATAGTTACCCCAGTATAGCTAGTATAGTTGCCCCAGTATAGGTAGTATAGTTGCAGTATAGTTGCCCCAGTATAGGGAGTATAGTTGCCCCAGTATAGGGAGTTTAGTTGTCCCAGTATAGGGAGTATAGTTGCCCCAGTATAGGGAGTTTAGTTGCCCCAGTATAGGGAGTATAGTTACCCCAGTATAGCTAGTATAATTGTCCCAGTATAGGTAGTATAGTTACCCCAGTATAGCTAGTATAGTTGCCCCAGTATAGGTAGTATAGTTGCAGCATAGTTGCCCCAGTATAGGGAGTATAGTTGCCCCAGTATAGGGAGTTTAGTTGCCCCAGTATAGGGAGTATAGTTGCCCCAGTATAGGGAGTATAGTTACCCCAGTATAGCTAGTATAATTGTCCCAGTATAGGTAGTATAGTTACCCCAGTATAGCTAGTATAGTTGTCCCTTTATAGGTAGTATAGTTACCTAAGTATAGCTAGTATAATTGTCCCAGTATAGGTAGTATAGTTACCCCAGTATAGGGAGTATGGTTGCCCCAGTATAGGGAGTTTAGTTTCCCCAGTATAGGGAGTATAGTTACCACAGTATAGCTAGTATAATTGTCCCTTTATAGGTAGTATAGTTACCCGAGTATAGCTAGTATAATTGTCCCTTTATAGGTAGTATAGTTACCCCAGTATAGCTAGTATAGTTGCCCCAGTATGGGCAGTATAGTTGCAGTATAGTTGCCCCAGTATAGGGAGTATAGTTGCCCCAGTATAGGGAGTTTAGTTGTCCCAGTATAGGGAGTATAGTTGCCCCAGTATAGGGAGTTTAGTTGCCCCAGTATAGGGAGTATAGTTACCCCAGTATAGCTAGTATAATTGTCCCAGTATAGGTAGTATAGTTACCCCAGTATAGCTAGTATAGTTGCCCCAGTATAGGTAGTATAGTTGCAGTATAGTTGCCCCAGTATAGGGAGTATGGTTGCCCCAGTATAGGGAGTTTAGTTGCCCCAGTATAGGGAGTATAGTTACCACAGTATAGCTAGTATAATTGTCCCTTTATAGGTAGTATAGTTACCCGAGTATAGCTAGTATAATTGTCCCTTTATAGGTAGTATAGTTACCCCAGTATAGCTAGTATAGTTGCCCCAGTATAGGTAGTATAGTTGCAGTATAGTTGCCCCAGTATAGGGAGTATAGTTGCCCCAGTATAGGGAGTTTAGTTGTCCCAGTATAGGGAGTATAGTTGCCCCAGTATAGGGAGTTTAGTTGCCCCATTATAGGGAGTATAGTTACCCCAGTATAGCTAGTATAATTGTCCCAGTATAGGTAGTATAGTTACCCCAGTATAGCTAGTATAGTTGCCCCAGTATAGGTAGTATAGTTGCAGTATAGTTGCCCCAGTATAGGGAGTATAGTTGCCCCAGTATAGGGAGTTTAGTTGCCCCAGTATAGGGAGTATAGTTGCCCCAGTATAGGGAGTATAGTTACCCCAGTATAGCTAGTATAATTGTCCCAGTATAGGTAGTATAGTTACCCCAGTATAGCTAGTATAATTGTCCCTTTATAGGTAGTATAGTTACCTCAGTATAGCTAGTATAATTGTCCCAGCATAGGTAGTATAGTTACCCCAGTATAGCTAGTATAGTTGCCCCAGTATAGGTAGTATAGTTGCAGTATAGTTGCCCCAGTATAGGGAGTATAGTTGCCCCAGTATAGGGAGTTTAGTTGCCCCAGTATAGGGAGTATAGTTGCCCCAGTATAGGGAGTTTAGTTGCCCCAGTATAGGGAGTATAGTTACCCCAGTATAGCTAGTATAAATGTCCCATTATAGGTAGTATAGTTACCACAGTATAGCTAGTATAGTTGCCCCAGTATAGGTAGTATAGTTGCAGTATAGTTGCCCCAGTATAGGGAGTATAGTTGCCCCAGTATAGGGAGTTTAGTTGCCCCAGTATAGGGAGTATAGTTGCCCCAGTATAGGGAGTTTAGTTGCCCCAGTATAGGGAGTATAGTTACCCCAGTATAGGGAGTTTAGTTGACCCAGTATAGGGAGTATAGTTACCCCAGTATAGCTAGTATAATTGTCCCTTTATAGGTAGTATAGTTACCCCAGTATAGCTAGTATAGTTGCCCCAGTATAGGTAGTATAGTTACCCCAGTATAGCTAGTATAGTTGCCCCAGTATAGGTAGTATAGTTGCAGTATAGTTGCCCCAGTATAGGGAGTATAGTTGCCCCAGTATAGGGAGTTTAGTTGCCCCAGTAGAGGGAGTATAGTTGCCCCAGTATAGGGAGTTTAGTTGCCCCAGTATAGGGAGTATAGTTACCCCAGTATAGCTAGTATAATTGTCCCTTTATAGGTAGTATAGTTACCCCAGTATAGCTAGTATAATTGTCCATTTATAGGTAGTATAGTTACCCCAGTAAAGCTAGTATAGTTGCCCCAGTATAGGTAGTATAGTTGCAGTATAGTTGCCCCAGTATAGGGAGTATAGTTGCCCCAGTATAGGGAGTTTAGTTGTCCCAGTATAGGGAGTATAGTTGCCCCAGTATAGAGAGTTTAGTTGCCCCAGTATAGGGAGTATAGTTACCCCAGTATAGCTAGTATAATTGTCCCTTTATAGGTAGTATAGTTACCCCAGTATAGCAAGTATAATTGTCCCAGTATAGGTAGTATAGTTACCCCAGTATAGCTAGTATAGTTGCCCCAGTATAGGTAGTATAGTTGCAGTATAGTTGCCCCAGTATAGGGAGTATAGTTGCCCCAGTATAGGGAGTTTAGTTGCCCCAGTATAGGGAGTATAGTTGCCCCAGTATAGGGAGTTTGGTTGCCCCAGTATAGGGAGTATAGTTACCCCAGTATAGCTAGTATAATTGTCCCTTTATAGGTAGTATAGTTACCCCAGTATAGCTAGTAAAATTGTCCCTTTATAGGTAGTATAGTTACCCCAGTATAGCTAGTATAGTTGCCCCAGTATAGGTAGTATAGTTGCAGTATAGTTGCCCCAGTATAGGGAGTATAGTTGCCCCAGTATAGGGAGTTTAGTTGTCCCAGTATAGGGAGTATAGTTGCCCCAGTATAGGGAGTTTAGTTGACCCAGTATAGGGAGTATAGTTACCCCAGTATAGCTAGTATAATTGTCCCAGTATAGGTAGTATAGTTACCCCAGTATAGCTAGTATAGTTGCCCCAGTATAGGTAGTATAGTTTCAGTATAGTTGCCCCAGTATAGGGAGTATAGTTGCCCCAGTATAGGGAGTTTAGTTGCCCCCGTATAGGGAGTATAGTTGCCCCAGTATAGGGAGTTTAGTTGCCCCAGTATAGGGAGAATAGTTACCCCAGTATAGCTAGTATAATTGTCCCAGTATAGGTAGTATAGTTACCCCAGTATAGCTAGTTTAGTTGCCCCAGTATAGGTAGTATAGTTGCAGTATAGTTGCTCCAGTATAGGGAGTATAGTTGCCCCAGTATAGGGAGTTTAGTTGCCCCAGTATAGGGAGTATAGTTGCCCCAGTATAGGGAGTTTAGTTGCCCCAGTATAGGGAGTATAGTTACCCCAGTATAGCTAGTATAATTGTCCCAGTATAGGTAGTATAGTTACCCCAGTATAGCTAGTATAATTGTCCCTTTATAGGTAGTATAGTTACCCCAGTATAGCTAGTATAATTGTCCCAGTATAGGTAGTATAGTTACCCCAGTATAGCTAGTATAGTTGCCCCAGTATAGGTAGTATAGTTGCAGTATAGTTGCCCCAGTATAGGGAGTATAGTTGCCCCAGTATAGGGAGTTTAGTTGCCCCAGTATAGGGAGTATAGTTGCCCCAGTATAGGGAGTTTAGTTGCCCCAGTATAGGGAGTATAGTTACCCCAGTATAGCTAGTATAATTGTCCCTTTATAGGTAGTATAGTTACCCCAGTATAGCTAGTATAGTTGCCCCAGTATAGGTAGTATAGTTGCAGTATAGTTGCCCCAGTATAGGAAGTATAGTTGCCCCATTATAGGTAGTATAGTAGTCCCCAATGCCTGCTCCCCTTTCCCCCCTCCGCGGCCGTCGCTGGTGTTACCTTGCTTAGCTGGCGGCCGCTTCCTCTCTTATATTCCACTTTCCTCCATGCCTGTCATTTCCTTCACAGCAGCGTGTCCCGCGGCTGCTGTGAAGAGGCATTAAGCAGGGCAGTGGTTTCCCTGGTAACGGCGATATACATCGCCACTACAGGAAGCCCCTCTCCTGCTTCTGCCTCTTCACAGCAGTCGCAGGACACATGCTGTGAAGGAAAATGACAGGCATGGAGGAGAGGGGAATATAAGAGAGGAAACGGCTGCCAGCTAAGGTAACACCAGAGGCGGCCGCGGGGGGAAAGGGGGGGGGGGCGAGAGGCCAGACCCGAGGACCACCAGCAAACAGCCCACGGACCGGCAGTGGGCCGTGGACAGGGGGTTGGGGACCCCTGCATAGAGCCATCCTGTTGCACTTACAGTCCCCTCGTTCCAGTGCTGTCTCCCATGTTAGAGGTATTTGACCGATCGGTCGAATACTGCTCTGTGAGGCTTTGGAAGGATTCAGGAGCTGGAGTTCTCCCGAAGATGCCTGACTCCATACTGCCTTCTTACAGTTTATAGCATTAAAAGGAACCTATTAAGGTTATTTAAAAAAACACACACACAGTTTAACTTACCAGGGGCCTCTACCGGCCATCTGCAGCCACCCTGTGCCTGCAAAACGATCCTTCGGTTCCCTGCAGCAACTCAGTTTCATTTTTGGCCACTGTGTCTGCGCAGCCCTTTCCACACGCGTCCTTGATCACGCTACCATCACTGGGAGTAAAATCTTGTACCGCACATGTATAGAATGCTCCCAGCATTGGGAGCTCAATCAAGGATGCACGCAGCCAGGGCAGCACAGGTGCAGTGACCATTGACTTGCTCAGCCGATGCGGGGAATCGGAGTATTGGTTTGTCCCAGCGCAGGCACAGGGCGGCTGCAGGGGGCTGATAGAAGCCCCAGGTAAGTTAAACTGTTTTTTTAATTGCTTTAAGTTTCCTTTAAGCCAGTAATAGGCATTTGTTAATGATTTAAGGCTGCTTTTAATTTTTTGTAGCTCTTTTTTAATATTGGTAAATGATCTATTTCCTGTACTTGGGCATTTTCAAATACACATGACCGTTTCTACCGGTCCCATACACATAAAACACCCTAAAGGCCCCTTTCCACTTACAGAGATTGCGATGCTGAATCGCAAAATCGCAAATCGCTAGCAATTTTTGAAACGCTGCGGTACTTTTGCTTGCTGGTCTCTAAAGGCATTTTATTGATGATAAGGGCCCTTATGCAATTTACTTTTTCTTCTGAGTTTTCTCCTAGGAGATAATTTTTCATTTTCTATTTAAAATAACTTTTCAGCACTTTGCAATTGAAAAAGTACCAATAAGTAGGCGAAAAGGTACTATATAAACCATTTTAAGTATTTGGCTTGCTGGTGGTGATTTAATTGTCATTTTATTGACAAGTTTGAAAATATCACTTAGGAGAAAAATTAGGAGAAGACATGAATTGAGTAAGGGCCAGGATGAGAAACAAAAACTATCCAAGGGGGTTTTCCTCACCCTGCTTGGTGAGCTCATACTTGGCCGGCACTGTGGCGTTAAATGAATCATGCAATTTATGAATCTCATTTAACAATCGCCAGTACTTAACACTTGCGATTTTAGGAGTTGAATCACCTCTTTCCTGCACTATCTCTCCATAATCTGCCTTCGTAAAAATCCTCCACAGTGCAGTTAGATGATGAAGAGATCAGGAATGGGAACACATGCAAGATGGGGGACTTAAAGAAATGAATTTTGAAAAAGATGAAATAACAAAAAAATGCAAAAGAACTATTTCTAGTTAAGTACCCCGCAAATTAATGGCTGCACAGTTTGAACTCTGAGATCCCCTAATTCATTTAATGTCTAATTTCACCAGAGCTCTCCTGCTGCGCTCACTTCTTCCGAGGGCCAAAAAAAAGAGACTTTGTAAATGTGAAACAAATGTGATTCAAAGTGAAATATCCTACATTTCTAAACATGGCACCATGCGACTCAGGATGTTTGAAGTGTGCTTTACAAACAGCAGTGTTGGCTACATTTTCGTTCACTATAGTGAAAAGTCAGGATAATAAGGTGATTCGGGGATTGCAGCACTGAGGTCTTTGTCCTAAAATATATCAGTATGCTAAAGGGAATCTCTCAGCTAATGAATGTGTTGTTTGTGTCACATGGAGGTTGGTTTATCAAAAGCCAATACATTTTACAGGTACTTATGCCCAGGGGGGGGCCGAGGCAGAGGCGAGAGAGGCTTCAGCCTCAGGGCGCATTGTAGGATGGGGCGCACAACTCACTCAGCTATCATTCCCCTATTGTGTTTGAAGAAGAGAGAAATAAGAAAAGGGGATATATGGGTGTGACTGCAAGCCAGATAACTAGAGATTAAGGTGTTGGGGGTCCTGAAGTGCCTCTTAGTCTAATAACAATTGTGTGTCGCAGTTGTGGTGGGAGAGATGGAGAGGGGCACACTTTGGTGTCTCAGCCTTGGGTGCTGGAGGACCTTGTCCCAGCTCTGCTTATGTCATCTTAGTAGTACATGTTGTGCAACTAGTGCAGACTACTTTACACGTGTAACTTGGGTGTTACTATGGTAACGCAACACGTGCTACTCTGCTGGCTAAGGGTGCTGGTAAGGCTTTTGTGGCCCATAATTTGTGTCCCTCCCCCTACCGGTCAGAAGACCTTTCTTCTGTAATAATAGGTATTCAAGGGTGTCTCCTTCACCCCCCCCCCCCTTTAAAAAACCAAAACTGGAAGCACCCCAGTAAAGGTAGGTAGCCAAAGGTGCCTTCTCCAAGTATACAGTAGGTAGCCACCCCCAGTAAAGGTAGCATAGGTGCCCCCCCCCCCCCAGTATAGGTAGCCACCCCCAGTATACGTAGCCAAGTTTCCCCCCAGTATAGATACAATTTTTCAACAGCAATGCTGCACCACCCTAAACAAACCAATCCCTCCCACTATTACACCAACCATATGAATTAACCAATGAATAATCAAAGTGCAAACAGTCCTGTTGGTGCGTGTGGTCAGTCCGTTTTGGCTGTAACTTTAAATGCAATATAATCCACTGCGTGCTTCCAGTCCTGAGTCCTAAAGCGGCCAACTTTACATAGCATAATACTGTTTCAACAAATATCTTGCATGCTTCACCACTCAACCGTGCAAGTGATGTATAGTTCTCACTCGTGGTTCCCACCACTACATAAACTGAGAGGCTCACCAGATATAAACCACCATGTACAGGTGGCGGACGGTCTCGCTTATTATATATGTATCACTTAAAACATCAGTGACCATATCTAGATCTAGACAATAAAATGCCCTTTAACCACTTGAGGACCACAGTGTTCAACCCCCCTAAAGACCAGGCCTTTTTTGTAAAATTGGCCACTGCAGCTTAAAGGCCCTTTGCATCAACAACCGTCCGCGGCGTCCTGCTCTGCTGGCTCCCGCACCTCCCCGGACTTGCGTATTCCGAACGATCACGTGACCTGCGTCAGGTGTACTGGCTCCGCCCACAGTATAGATAGTCAGCACCAGTGTAGGTAGCCAAAGGTGTCCACTCCCCCTTCCCATATAGAGTATTGGTATCAGTGGGGGTATATATCTTCCCGCTACTTCCCCATCCCCAACACTCATAGACCTGCAGATCAGCAGCGATCTGAAGAGAAGAGAGCAGTGCACACAATGCGTCACCGTGCGGCCCACCTCAAATGAAGTGACTGCACCGCTCACCCCTCTTTTCACATTGCTGCTAATCTGAGGTCTGAGTGAGACTGAGACAACGGCTGCGATACAAGTCACAGGCATGGGAGGAGTCCCCTGCTGTCGGTGAGGCCCCAAATGGCTGCTGGGTTTCCCTGGGCCAAGCAGCACCCCTGCTGCTAGCATAAGTTCCGGTAAAAGTGCTGTGTGCTACCTGTGCACAGAAATGTTACTGGCTTTTAGTGATTTAACCCCACAGTCACAGAATTATTCAAATGAATAATACTTACCAAGTTTTTTTTAGCCATCCAGTGCAACAAGTTAGGAAGAACTGAGAATTAATATAAATGATGGTAAAAAAACAATCGTGAACTTCTATTGAGAAGTGGAGAGCATATAAAAACTGATATGTAAATCAGCGCTCATAAACCCAAAACTTAAAAAAAACAGTCAACTCAGCATCACAATTAATGCAAAAGATCATGTCTAAACTGCAACATGTATGAGGTGACTTAGGGTCCCCCTTTAAATATTGCACTGGATAATAATAGCCACAAAAGGTCACGCAATTCATGTTTCTGTATCAGTAAGAAAGGCTGTTCAGGTCAGTAATACATATATTCATTAAAACATATTATATAAAGCCTCTCTACACTTCTTTACGACTTCTAACCCCCTGCCTCTGATACTAAGGTGGACAACCCCCACCAGCTCCCCTACCTAGCCACCAGGGGCGTAACAATAGACCCTGCAAGGGGTGCAGCCGCAGGGAGGCCCAGAAGCTGCAGGGGGCTTCATGGGAGGAATAGATTATTTTCCGTGTCCTGAAACACTGACAACTAAGGGCATGGAAAGAAAAAGCTTTCTGCTTTCTGCACAATTGTTCTAATGACAGCATCTGCTCAGCCAGTGATGAGTAATCAAATAAAGTTTTACAAACAAAGATTTTTAGACAGTCCCTATTCAGTGTGCAGCAGGTCTTGTGTAAAGCACCCTGCCTCCAACCTCTCTACACCTCCCCGTTTGCTGTGTACTGTTATGATGCTGGAGTCTGCAGAACTCGTTCTATTCCATCAGAGATGGACAGAGTGAGTGATATAAGAAGCAGGGACTGGTAGCACACTCATCTGTCAGTTTTCTCCCTGCATTTTTTGGATGTGTTTTCTGCACACCATGTGTGCCTGTGCGTGTGGAAACATGCACATTTTATCACAGAAGCTAATGTAACTGATAGAGAAAATGCGTGCAGTGCTTTACTGCTATCTGTAGCCAATTGAAGAACATTGGTTCTCAGTTTACCAGTTGTACCTGTGCAGAAAGAGAGGGGAGGGAGGAGGGGGCCCCATCCAAAGATTTGCAGGGGGGCCCAGTGATTTCTAGTTACGCCCCTGATAGCCACATAAACTTCCAGTGAGGACACAACACAGATGTTGAACTCCAGGCCTCAAGGGCCATAGGAATGTGTGTTTATGATGGACTGTGATATGGAGAAATGTGTTCTACTTGATGAACCACACCTTTCCTGATCCACTTCCATCAAATGATTTCATCTGTTCCAAAAATGTGTGAGGAGTGGACCTCGACCCTTGAGAACCAGAGATCTACATCCCTGCTGTAGAGGTAGGCCACCATCATCAGAGTGGCCCTGCCTCTCGCTATTACATCCCCCGCCAGTCACTACCAACTGGAGAGGAGGCCTGGCAGCTACAGCCACTGACCTCCACACATTATACTAAGGTTTAAAAAAAATGGATAGAATGAAGAGGGTTATACTGTAAACATAACTGCACCTTGCATCAGATCACATGGTGTAACGGTGGGTGCTTGTAACGATTGGTGTCAGCGAGAACAGATTTCTCTGATTATTGGTGATCTGCAGTATCACCAATAATACAGATGCTATACCTGATTATGTGTGATCTGCAGAATCACCAATAATACTAGTATAGCCAGAACCAGGACACCCAATGTAAAGACAGGTGTTTGGTGCAACAGTAATGATAGAGATACCCGCTTCCCCAGAGGAGCTGGTGGAGATAGGTATCTCAATATAACACAAGAGTATTTGCCCAGCAAGCTGGAGACGTAAATCAGTATAGATAAGATCACCCGAGGAGCGAGTGATTCAGACTGTACTGCAGCCGGGAATCACCTGAGGAGCAGGTGATTAAGACTGTACTGCAGTCAGGGCTTTCACCTGAGGAGCAAGTGATTAAGACTGTAATGCAGCCAGTGGACACCCGAGGAGCAGGTGTTTACAAATATGCTACAAGTATTGATCACCTGAGGGGCAGGTGATTAAGACTGTACTGCAGTCAGGGTTTTACCTGAGGAGCAGGTGATAAAGACTGTACTGCAGCTAGTGAGATCACTTGAGGAGCAGGTGACTCAATACTATGAATCCCTCACCAGTGGCTAGGCCCACTGGTGTGGACAGGATAGTCAGACAGGCAGGATCGGCAACGTACGGACTACGGACAGATACAGTACAAAGACAGAAGGCTAACTCAGAGTTAAGTTCAGGCAGAGTCGGCAACTGGATCAGAAAGGCGAAAGCACAGAATCAGAAAGCAGGAGAATAGTCAAGGCAAGCAGAAGGGCATAACAGATAATACAATGCAATTAGTACTTTAAGCTATCAACAGAATCTGGCTAAGTGTGGATCCCCAGCTCCAGCTGGTTCTAGCACACTTTGGGATCTAAGGTCTGAGCGCTAACACGTTAGCATTTGCAACAGCAGACACGGAGCAACTGACAGGCTGGTACTATATATACAGAAATGCTCCACAGCGCCGCCCCAGTCATTCAGCCAATCCAGCGCACTGTTGGAGTCAGCTGACTTGGCAGATCAGCTGACTCCCCTTCTATTCACATAAAGGTCCTGTCGCCTGGCGCGCGCGCGCGCGTAGCCCTCAATCTATGTGCAATAGAAGGACCAGGCAGAGCAGCAGCATGTAACTGCGCGGCAGAGGCCGCTGGCTGATACGCGGAGATAGCCGCAATGCCGCTTGCCTCTGCGGCGGTATCTCCGCTATCTATTACAGTGCTGGGTACAAAAAAGGCCTCGCGCAATGCTGTGCTTCTATGGAGGCTGTGCCGCACAGCCTTCGTAGAAGCACATGCCTCTGATCATGTACCAGAAATATGTGCCTCTGATGATCTGGTATGTTACTTGCCTTCATTTGGTGTTTTTTTTTGCATGTTTGATGCACAATTACATCCATTAAAGAGTTAGTGCTTAACAGCAGTGCCAGCTTTCTTACTTCTACAAGATATCAGTTTGCAAGACTTTATGCTAGAGCACGCTGCCAGCACCCTTCTGAGAGGACACATGTTTACAAACCAGTCATCAGTGCACAGCTCAGTGCTGTAGGTTCATACTGTAGTGCCAACCTGCTGTAATCTTCTTTGTTTGCAACTCCCAGCATACCCCATAAAGGCATCACAGCACCCAGCATGGCACCACAACTTCCAGCATGCCCTCATGAAGGCATCACAGCGCCCAGCATGCCCCATAGAAGAACTGTAACTCCCTGCATGCCTCCATATATGCATCATTGCACCCAGCATGGCACCACAGCACCCAGCATGGCCTGACAGAGGCACCACAGCTCCCAGCATGCCCCCCAATTGAAGCACCACAGCTCTCAGCATGCCCCGCCATTGAGGCACCACAGCTGACTCTGCATGGGGGACATCCGGGGCACCCCAGAATAGATCCGGGGCAGTTAAAGAGAAACTCCGACCAAGAAATGAACTTTATCCCAATCAGTAGCTGATACCCCCTTTTACATGAGAAATCTATTCATTTTCACAAACAGACCATCAGGGGGCGCTGTATGACTGATATTGTGGTGAAACCCCTCCCACAAGAAGCTCTGAGTACCGAGGTACTTCTGGCAGTTTCCTGTCTGTGAACCCTGTTGCATTGTGGGAAATAGCTGTTTACACCTGTTTCCAACTGCCAAAACATCATGCAGCAGCTACATCACTTGCCAGCAGTAAAAATGTCACCATGTAATAAATGTCAGAATATAAATCAGGGATTTAAAATATTTTACAATGGGCAAACACTGACTAAATCATTTATACATAATTATTGTAAAAATGAAGAACTTTTTTTAATTACATTATTTTCACTGGAGTTCCTCTTTAAGTGACAAGACAGTAGGGATTCTCATTCAGATTCTGTGGAATTGAAATTTCCGCATTTTGGCAAATTTGATTTACCACAACTTGGTCATTTTAGCCCAATCACAGAACTCGGACGCATTGGACCAATTAACGAATGCAGAATTTTTCTGCAAAAATTGGATTAAACTTTTAATGACAAAATCATTGCTGAATTTGCCAGGGATCTTTATACAGCAATATTGCATCTATACAGCGATCCCTGGCGAAACTATTGCAAATTCCTCCAAAGGTTCCCAGGTGGTCATTAGGCATCGCGTACTGACCACATAGTGACCACTTGGAAACCTCGGCAGGAAATTCACTGCTCTTTCTATTGATATATGTAAATGTGCACTATCGATAGATTATCCGTCATTTAAACGCATTAAAAATAAAAACTTTTTTCCTATTTTAACTTTACAATCGATTTTCTCCAAAACTACAAGGACTTTTTGAAAAAAATGTCCCCCTTTTCCCACTGTTCTCCTTAAAGGACCACTATGGCGAAAATTGTAAAATCTAAAATATAAGTGTACACATACAAATAAGAAGTACGCTTTTCCAGGGTAAAATGAGCCATAAATTACTTTTCTCCTATATTGTTGTCACTTACAGTAAGTAGTAAAAATCTGACAGAACCGACAGGTTTTGGACTAGTCCATCTCCTCATAGGGGATTCTCAGGGTTTTCTTTATTTTGAAAAGCACTTTATGAATGGCAGTTGCTCTGTCCAACTGCCAAATCAGTGTGCAGCGAGCAGGGAGGCTGGCCGGCATCTCTCTATGAATCTTTTTAACGGAGTGTCTTTATAAAGAATAAAGGCCGCACTGAGAATGCCGTATGGAGAGATGGACTAGCCCAAAACCTGTTGGTAATGTCAGATTTCTACTACTTACTGTAAATGCCAGCAACATAGGAGAGAAATAATTTATGGCTTATTTTACTCTGAAAAAAAATATAGTTCTTATTTGTGCATGTACACAATTTTTGCCATAGTGTTCCTTTAACATGCCTTGCAAATTTGGTGATTCTAGCAGTTCAATTTATATTAACTGCTAAAATCAGCGGCCATTGATTTCAATGTGAACGTACATATTTAACACAAAAATTCATGGTGAAAAAAGAATGGCCAGGAACTGTTCACCAGAGAATGTGTTTATCTATCCCTCAGGCTGCTTTCACAGTGGGATGTTGAAGGCGCACGTTAGAGCAGCCAGTAACGCAGCCCAACTCACAGTAATGAAAAATCAATGTGCTGTTCACAATGCCCACATTGTGTTACATTGTAACGCTAAACGTTGAATAAAAGTGCAGCATGCTGTGTGTTATACTGGGCTTGTCTGTGGTGACCTAACCTTGACTCCTAGTGTTGTCCGGATCATGAATGAATCGTTCATTTGATCCGGATCTTTTTTGTGAGTCGAATCATCCGGATCATCACAATGAACGATTCGGTTCACAGTGGATGTCTGTCTGGAAGAAACAAGAACATACAGAATGTACAGTGCAGGGAAAGTTGTGTCCTGCTAGTCATTTTACCCCCAGTCTGCTTCCCTGGTAAAATGATTCAAATGATTCGGTTCAAAGATCCGGATCTTTTCAATGATCCGATTCGAATCATCAGAATCCTTGAAAAGATCCGGACTTCCCATCACTATCCTGGAGCGGCTGTTCTATAAGTATTGATAGAACGAAAACAGCGCACCAAGAGCTGCATAACGCGGTTCAATCTGACAGCCAACTTCAACACCACCATGCGTTGGGTTAGGGGCACGTTATGCTTAATGTTATCCTTAACGTCCCCTAAAACGCAACGTCCAAGTGTGAAAGAGGCCTTAACCTAGATTTCTTGTTGTTGGTATTCTATAATGTATGATGAGTATAAGTAAAAAAGACCACCCCTCTATAGAACAGTGCACAGAAAAATAAATGAATACACAGAATGAGGGTTTAATGGGTCTGTGTCAAATCCGACACAGCAGGATTCATAAAACATAGCTTTTAATCATAAGCTTAAAATCGGTCAATGCATATAACAAATTATATAAAAAGTCCATATGTCAGCATATTGGATATCAAGATTGTGCATGATGCGCGTTTCACAGCCTTTAAGACACTGGCTTCTTCAGAGGCAAAGCGATGAAGTTTCAATAGTTGTGACAACAGGTTTACAACAACATCGTATTGTACATCCACATTAAATATTCATCAAGCATCCTTTTCGTCTAACCAGTAGACAGACAGGCAAGTCCTAAACCAGTGCTGGACACCGGATGGAGAATAAACTGGTATTTCAAATGAACGTATGGTTGGAGTGACTGGGAATCATCAAATAGAAGTTATAGCAACTCGTCTCCTACACTCCAACAAGCCACGCCAAACATGGAGACAGGAAACGGGCTGCTATAACTGCTATTTGATGATTCCCAGTCACTCCAAACATACTTTGTCATCAGCCGCTACAGTGGGGACAGCAGAAGACCAGGTGAGAGTGGAACTGCACTGAGGGACGCAGAGACTTCTAGGGCCTGGGAGAAGCCACAGGTTAGTAAAGATGCACTTATTTTTTTGGGCCTCATGTATCCTTTAAACTTTGGTCCACTGGTGGTCCGCAGGACGTTTTCAGTTGGGCCGCGGGACTGTCCTCTTGCCTGCCCCCTCCGCCCGTCCCCCTCCGCTGCCGCCGCTGCTGTTACCTGTGGCGGCCGCTTGGTCTCTTATATTCCCCTTCTCTCTCTCTTGCCAGCGTGTGAGTCACAGCAGCACGCCCTGCGGCTGCTGTGATAGAGAGGGAGGAAGCAGGAGAGACAGAGCGGCTTTCTGTAGCGGCGCGCCGTTACTATGGGAACCGCTCTCTCTTTCCTGCTTCTTCCCTCTCCATCACAGCAGCCACGGGGCGCGCTGCTTTGACTCACACTCCAGCGAGAGAGCGAGGGGGTGGATGTAAAGAGACCGCCGGCAAAGGTAACTGCAGCGGCGGCCGTGCGAGGAGGGGTGTGGGCGGGGGCTACTATACTGGGACACAATGTTAGCTATACTGGGGCACATTGCTAGCTATATTTGGGCACTATACTGGCTGTACTGGGGCACTATACTGGCTGTACTGGTACATTATACTAGCTATATTGGGGCACTATACTAGCTATACTGGGGCACTGTACTAGCTATACTGGGGCACTATACTAGCTATACTGGGGCACTATACTAGCTATACTGGGGCACTATACTAGCTATACTGGGTCACTATCCTAGCTATACTGGGGCACTATACTGGCTGTACTGGGGCACTATACTAGCTATATTGGGGCACTATACTAGCTATACTGGGGCACTATACTAGCTATATTGGGGCACTATACTAGCTATACTGGGGCACTATACTAGCTATACTGGGGCACTATACTAGCTATACTGGGGCACTATACTAGCCATACTAGGCACTATACTAGCTATATTGGGGCACTATACTAGCTATATTGGGGCACTAAACTAGCTATACTGGGGCACTATACTAGCCATACTGGGGCACTATACTAGCTATACTGGGGCACTATACTAGTTATATTTGGGCACTATACTAGCTGTACTGGGGCACTATACTAGCTATACTGGGGCACTATACTAGCTATACTGGGGCACTATACTAGCCATACTGGGCACTGTACTAGCTATATTGGGGCACTATACTAGCTATACTGGGGCACTATTCTAGCCATACTGGGCCATACTAGCTATACTGGGGCACTATACTAGCTATACTGGGGCACACTAGCTATACTGGGGCACTATACTAGCTATACTGGGGCACACTAGCTATACTGGGGCACTATACTAGGTATACTGGGGCACTATACTAGCTATACTGGGGCACTATACTAGCCATACTGGGGCACTATACTAGCTATACTGGTCACTATATTAGCTTTACTGGGCACTATACTAGGTATACTGGGGTAACTGTACTAGCCATACTGGGGCAACTAAACTCCCTATACTGGGGCAACTATGCTAGCTATGCCCCCCCCCCCCATGGTAACCCTATGCGCACAACGTTGTCTCCCCCCAGGCGCCCCCCGGCGAGAAATTTGGTCAGAAAGTGGTCCCCGGGCCGGAAAAGGTTGGGGACCCCTGCTTTAAAGGACAACTGTAACAAGAGGGGTATGGAGGCTGCCATATTTATTTCCTTTTAAACAATACCAGTTGCCTGGCTATCCTGATGAGCCTCTGCCTCTAACACTTTTAGCCATAGACCCTGAACAGGCATGAAGCAGATCAGATGTTTCTGACATTATTGTCAGATCTGACAAGCATGCTCGTTTCTGGTGTGATTCAGACACTACTACAGCCAAACAGATCAGCAAGGCTTCCAGGCAACTGGTATTGTTTAAAAGGAAATAAATATGACAGCCTCCATATCCCTCTCATTACAGTTGTCCTTTAACAATTGTTTCAGAACCAACATGAGAGAGAGAAATAAACTGCGAGCACTCAACGCCATCTTGTGGTAAGCAGGAAAAATAATGTGTACCAGTACAGCTGTGACTGTAGGAAGATTTTATCTGTAACAATAATTTCCAACCTGGCCTCTGTTTGTCTGTATGTCCTTCTGCACTCTCACACGCCCCCTGCTGCCCCTCCCCGATTGGATGGCGTGTGAGGCGAGACAGCGAGAACAACCCTGCCTGTGCAGTGTAGCATGTGCCACCAGATAGTCACAATGATAAATTAGGGTTCAAACCCACTTTCAGATGAGACCTGTATGGAGAGATGTGTTCCTTCCTTGTCTGTGCAGCTTAAAGAATAGCTGTGAGGATTAAAAAAAAATAATAATAAGATCTACTTACCCGAGGCTTCCTCCAGCCCCTGGCAGCCGATATGTCCCTCGCCGCAGCTCCGCTTCCAGCCGTTGCCCCGGGGTCCCCTGCGTTGGCATCTACTGCGCATATGCGAGTGCGCGATCGCACCGCTTGTGATTGCACTGGCTGGAAGTGGACAAATCTGCTGCCAGGGGCTGGAGGAAGCCCTAGGTAGGTAGATTTTTTTTTTTACCAACTTCATGGCTGGGAGGAAAACAAATCTCAGTTTCTAAGTGTAACGATTGGTGTCAGCAAGAACAGATTTTCTGATTATTGGTGATCTGCAGTATCACCAATAATACAGATACTATACCTGATTATGTGGTGATCTGCAGAATCACCAATAATGCGAGTATAGCGAGACACAGGACAACCAGATGTAAAGATAGGTGTTTGGTGCAACAGTAATACAGATAGAGATACCAATTCCCCAGAGGAGCTAGTAGAGGGAGATATCTCTATAGAACACAGGGATCAGCATTCCAGCAAGCCGGAGATGCAGATGACTGCACTTCAGCCGGTGATCACCTGACGGGCAGGAGATCAAGACTGTACTGCAGCTCCTAATCACCTGAGGAGCAGGTGACTAAGACTGTACTGCAGCTACTGGTCACCTGAGGAGCAGGTGATTAAGACTGTACTGCAGCTACTGGTCACCTGAGGAGCAGGTGATTCAGACTGCACTGCAGCTACTGGTCACCTGAGGAGCAGGTGATTCAGACTGTACTGCAGCTACTGGTCACCTGAGGAGCAGGTGATTAAGCTGTACAGAGAATCCCTCACCAGGGACTAGGCTCACTGGTGAGGGCAGGAGAGTCAGACAAGCAGATTCGGCAACAAACAGACAGATACGGTACAAAGACAGAAGGCTATATCAGAGTAGTGTTCAGGCTGAGTCGGCAACAGGATCAGATAGGCAGAAGCACCGAATCAATAGGCAGAAGAGTAGTCAAGGCTAGCAGAAGTTCATAACAAATAATACAATTCAATTAGTACTTTAGCTATCAACAGAATCTGACTAAGTGTGGATCCCCAGCTCCTGCTGGTTCTAGCATACTTTGGGATCTGACTAAGGTCCGAGTGCTAACACGTAGCATTTGCAACAGCAGACGAGGAGCTACTGACAGGCAGGTCCTATATAACAATAATATTTATATAGCGCTTTTCTCCCTGGGGACTCAAAGCGCTGTGACCCTGCATTATGCAGTCTCAAAGGCTAGGGAAAAGAGGTGAGTTTTTAGCCTTTTTTTAAAGCTGTCCAGAGAACGAGCCTCTCGTACTGATTGTGGAAGTGAGTTCCATAGAGTAGGGGCTGCATAGGAAAAGGCCAGAGCACCAAATGTTAAGTGTACCCTGGAAATAACCAGCTTCATCTTGTTGGCAGAGCGGAGGGTGTGTGGAGGGGCATAAAGTTCCAATAGATCCGCTATGTATTTGGGTCCCATGTGGTGTAGAGCCTTGAATGTCAGCAAGCAGATCTTAAAATTGATTCTCCATTTTACTGGCAACCCGTGAAGAGTTTGCAGTACTGGGGTGATGTGTGAGCTGCGGGGGGCATTGGCTAGGAGTCTGGCTGCAGCATTCTGTACTAGCTGTAAGGAGCGCAGAACCTTATCTGTAGATCCGATGAACAGGGCGTTGCAGTAGTCTAGGCGGGAGTATATAAATGCATGAACCAGGACAGGTAGGTCTTCAGCTGGGATAAGGTGTTTGATTTTCACTATATTTCTTAGATGGAAGAAGGAAGACTTGACGACAGCTGATATCTGCTGTTTGAGTTTTAGATTTCCATCCAGGATCACCCCAAGGTTTCGCAGAGAGTCTTTATACTGTACAGTATCTCCCCCAATTGCTAGTTTGAGGTGGTGAGCGTTTTGAACTTTATCCATCATGTGTGGACCACCTACCACCAACACCTCTGTTTTGTCAGAGTTCAGCCTTAGCCAGCTGGTGTTCATCCAATTTTGTAAATCCACTAGACACGCATTTGTGGATGCTGATGGGTCTTGGGTGCCAGGCTTGAAGGACAGATACAGTTGTGTGTCATCTGCATAACAATGGTATCCTAGGCCATAGTTCTGGATTATTTTGCCCAGTGAGAGCATGTAGACTGCATGTAGACTGCTACTGAGAACACCCCACAGCGCCGCCCCAGTCACTCAGCCAATCAGGAGCACTGCTTGAGTCAGCTGACCGGCCGATCAGCTGACTCTCCTTCTATTCGCATAAAGGTCCTGTCGCCTGGCGCGCGTGCGCGTAGCCCTCAGTCTATGTGCAACTGAAGGACCAGGCAAAACTCCACCATGTAATTGCGTGGCGGAGGCCGCCGGCTGAGACACGGAGACAGCCGCCATGCCGCTCACCGCTGCGGCAGCATCTCCGCCATCTATTACAGTACCCCCCCCCCCCTGAGGAGTGGACCCCGAACAGGCGGACACTTCTTACACGGCTTTTCAGGGTGTAACTCATGAAATTCTCTCTTTAGATCCTCGGCATGCATGCGGCAATCCGGAACTCAAGTTCTCTCCTCCAGGCCATACCCCTTCCAATGGACCAGGTACTGTACAGAATTCGGCACTAATCGAGAATCTAAAATCTTCTCGATCTCATCCTCAGGTTGGTCGTCAATCATCACAGGGGGGGGGGGGGGAGAAGAATCCACATGCACAACAGGCTTCAACAAAGAAACATGAAATGATCTCACACCTCTCATGCTGGCTGGGAGATCAATCACATATGTCACGTCATTCATCTTTCTGGACACAGGGTATGGGCCAACAAACCTGGGTCCTAACTTAGGTGATGGTTGCTTTAACGCCAGATGCCAAGTAGACACCCACACCATGTCTCCTGGGGAAAACTTCCACTCAACAGACCGCCTTTTATCTACCTGTTTTTTCTGTGTCTGGAAGGCTTTTCCCAGATTCCTTTTTACAAAGCACCCAAATTTCCTTCAATGCCCTTTGCCAATTCTCTAGAGCCGGAAAAGGGGAAGATGCCACTGGTGTAGGAGAGAATTTGGGAGATCTCCCCGAAACCACCTGGAAAGGAGAAAAACCTGAAGAGGAACTCTTCAGATTATTATGCGCAAATTCCGCAAATGGCAGGAACTTTACCAAATCTGACTGCGCATCTGCCACATAACACCTGAGAAATTGCTCCAAGGACTGGTTAACTCTTTCGGTCTGTCCATTGGTCTGTGGGTGGTAGCCTGATGAAAATGACAGGTCCATACCGAGCTGGTGGCAAAAGGCTCTCCAGAATTTAGACACAAACTGGATTTCCCTATCTGACACCACATTTTCCGGAATGCCATGCAGCCGGAAAATGTGCTGGATGAAGAGATCAGCCAATTCCTGGGCCGAGGGGAGTCCCTTCAGAGGGACAAAATTAGCCATTTTACTGAACCTATCAACTACCACCCAGATGACCGACTTGCCCTCAGACCTGGGGAGTTCTCCTACAAAGTCCATAGACAAGTGAGTCCATGGTTCATTTGGCACCGGTAAGGGTTGTAGCGTACCTACTGGTGCTTGACGGGAGTGCTTATTTCTGGCACACACAGAGCACTCTCTCACAAACTCTTTGCAACCAAGAGCAAACGAGGGCCACCATACACATCTGGCCAGTAGGTCCTGAGTTCGAGCAGCCCCGGGATGCCCTGCATTCTTATGGGCGTGGAACAATTGCAAGAGTTGTAGGCGAAAAGGAAGTGGCACAAACAGAACCCCCTCGGGTTTCCCTTCTGGAATATCTTGCTGGTAAGGCCCTAGGGTAAGCGCCCAGTCTTCCCATGTCTCCGTGGCTGCCACCACCAGTCTTTAAGGTAAGATGGTCTCAGGGGTTGATGGCTGAACTGTCTCAGGCTCAAAACACTTAGATAATGCATCTGCTTTGACATCCTTACTTCCCGGTGTATACGTTATAATAAATCTGAACCTTGAAAAGAACAAGGACCAGCGAGCCTGTCGGGGGCTAAGTCTTTTAGCCCCTTCGATGTACTCCAAATTTTTATGATCAGTATATACCGTGATCGTATGTTCTGCCCCTTCCAGCTAATGGCGCCATTCTTCAAAGGCTAACCTAATGGCCAAGAGCTCCCTATTGCCAATATCGTAGTTTCTCTCGGCTGGAGAGAACCTACGAGAAAAGAAGGCACAGGGATGTAGTTTGCCTTGAAGGCCAGAGCGTTGAGACAGCACAGCCCCAAACCCAATCTCCGATGCATCCACCTCAACAATAAAGGGGACGGTGACATCCACGTGTCTCAAAATGGGAGCAGAACAAAATAACTTTTTCAACATAGTGAAGGCAGACTGTGCCTCTACTGTCCAATGGTAGGTGTCAGCCCCCTTCTTGGTAAGGTTGGTGAGGGGTGACACTACAGAAGAAAACCATTTGATTAACTTCCTGTAGTAATTGGCGAAGCCAAGAAATCTTTGGAGTGCCTTCAATCCTACAGGTTGAGGCCACTCCAATACCGCAGAGACTTTTTCAGGATCCATGGAGAGACCTGAAGTGGAAATGATATATACCAAAAAAGGGACCTTAGTGACTTCAAAGAGGCATTTCTCTAACTTCGCATACAACGAGTTCTGCCTCAATTTTCTTAAAACGAACTTCACATGTTTCCGATGTTCTGTTAGATTGGGTGAGAAAATCAGTATATCATCCAGATATACTAGCACAAATTTTCCCAGAACTTCCCTAAAGACTTCATTGATCAACTCCTGGAAGACAGCAGGAGCATTACACAACCCGAAGGGCATGACCAGATACTCGTAGTGCCCATCGGGCGTGTTGAATGCCGTCTTCCATTCATCACCGTCCCTAATGCGTACCAGGTTGTATGCTCCTCGTAGGTCTAGCTTAGAGAAGATACTGGCATTAGTCACCTGAGCAAACAAATCGTCAATCAAAGGCAGTGGATAGCGATTTTTCACTGTGATCTTATTTAAACCCCGATAGTCAATACAAGGTCGAAGCCCACCGTCCTTTTTCTGTACAAAAAAGAACCCAGCCCCTGCTGGTGACCGGGAAGGACGGATAAAGCCCTTGGCCAAATTTTCTTTAATGTATTCCTGCATAGCCAGCTTCTCTGGCCCTGAAAGATTATAGAGATGGCCTCTAGGGGGCATACAATCTGATCTTAACTCTATGGGACAGTCGAAACTCCGGTGTGGTGGGAGTTTCTCTGCTGATTTTGGACAAAACACGTCAGAAAATTCTGCGTACTGCACTGGCACCCCTTTCACCTGAACCTTGGTGGCGCAAACAGCAACTTTCTCCAAACAATGATGATGACAATGGGCTGAGCAGCTCTGTAGCTGACCTGAAGCCCAGTCGATCTGAGGGGAGTGTATTTGCATCCAAGGCATACCGAGGATTATGGTAGAGGTTGCCATTTGCAGGACAAAGAACTGTAGTTTCTCCTTATGTAGAACCCCTATATTACACAACAATAAGGGGGTCTGGGAGAGAGGCTGTCTACACTGTAACGGAGAGTCATCTACCGCTGTGATCAAAATCTGACGGTCTAAAGGAAGTAAGGGAATCCCCAATTTTTTGACAAAGTCGTAATCTATAAAATTAGCTGCAGAGCCAGAGTCCACTAATGCTTCTGTGGCCATGGCCCGACCCTGCCAGGTAATGGAGCAAGGGAGGAGTAAACGGTTATTATCTAGAGGTAAACACGGCTCGCCTAGGGTATTACCTCTGACTACACCTAGGCGGCAGCATTTCCCGACTTTTTAGGGCATTTCTGGACAATGTGACCCTCCTCAGCACAGTATAGACAGAGTCTTTCTGACCTTCTGCAATTCTTCTCCACTTGTGTTAACCTAGACTGACCGATCTGCATCGGTTCGTCCTGAGGTGACGAGGGTGAAGAAGAGGCGTAGGAAACAGATCTTACAGCATTTCTCCCACGGGTTGGTTTTTGATAGCGAAGGAGGCGATCAACCCACACTGCCAATGAAATTGCTTCGTCTAGAGATTTAGGCTCAGGATGACCTAACATCAAATCAGAAACTGCATCGGATAGTCCTGACAGGAAACAGTCTAATAAAGCATACGTTCCCCATCTAGCTGATACAGCCCACCTCCTAAATTCTGCGGCATAAACCTCCACTGGATTACGACCCTGCCTGAGAGTCTTTCGTTTCCTCTCAGCCGTGATAGCAATATCCGGATCATCGTATATAACAGCCATAGCCCTAAAAAACTCCTGAACTGAGGATAATGCCTCATGCCCTGTGTGAAGACTATATGCCCATGTTTGTGAATCTCCTGACAAAAGGGTCTTTATAAAGGTTACCCTCTGGTTCTCAGATCCTGACAGATTGGGCCTCAACTCAAAATAGGATAGCACACGGTTTCTGAAATTCTGAAAGTCAGATCTATGCCCAGAAAACTTTTCGGGTACGGACATACGAAGGTCTGTGACTGAAGGGGATCGCACTGTATCAATAGTCTTTTGAAGTACTTGTACTGTCCCAAACAGTTGAGTGATCTGAGTCTGTTGGGTATTGATCACCCCGGTAAGATTGTTTACCGCGGTGGTCAGGACTTCAACCTGACTACGCAGTGCGTCCATAATGTTTGGTCTGCTGTTCTGTAACGATTGGTGGCAGCAAGAACAGATTTTCTGATTATTGGTGATCTGCAGTATCACCAATAATACAGATACTATACCTGATTATGTAGTGATTTGCAGAATCACCAATAATGCGAGTATAGCGAGACACACGACAACCAGATGTAAAGATAGGTGTTTGGTGCAACAGTAATACAGATAGAGATACCAATTCCCCAGAGGAGCTAGTAGAGGGAGATATCTCTATAGAACACAGGGATGAGCATTCCAGCAAGCCGGAGATGCAGATGAACTAGTAATCTGTTCACCCAAGGAGCGGGTGGTGCACAGTAAGACAACGTATACTGATCACCCGTGGAGTGGGTGATTCAGACTGCACTGCAGCCAGTGATCACCTGAGGGGCAGGAGATCAAAACTGTACTGCAGCTCCTAATCACCTGAGGAGCAGGTGACTAAGACTGTACTGCAGCTACTGGTCACCTGAGGAGCAGGTGATTAAGACAGTACTGCAGCTACTGGTCACCTGAGGAGCAGGTGATTAAGACTGTACTGCAGCTACTGGTCACCTGAGGAGCAGGTGATTAAGCTGTACAGAGAATCCCTCACCAGAGACTAGGCTCACTGGTGAGGGCAGGAGAGTCAGACAAGCAGATTCGGCAACAAACGGACAGATACGGTACAAAGACAGAAGGCTAAATCAGAGTAGTGTTCAGGCTGAGTCGGCAACAGGATCAGATAGGCAGAAGCACCGAATCAGTAGGCAGAAGAGTAGTCAAGGCTAGCAGAAGGTCATAATAACAAATAATACAATTCAATTAGTACTTTAGGTATCAACAGAATCTGACGTGTGGATCCCCAGCTCCTGCTGGTTCTAGCTAGTGTTGGGCGAACACCTGGATGTTCGGGTTCGGGAAAGTTCGCCGAACATGACCGCGATGTTCGGCATGTTCGGGCCGAACCCCGAACTCCCCGAACATCCCGCTTTTGGGGGCCCTATGGGATCGCAGGCATAAGGGGGGAGCATGCCCCGATCGCGGGGGGGTCGGAAATTTCCCCCACCCCCTCCGCTAGCGCTCCCCCCTCTGCCCGCTTCCCCATACAAAAGTTTAAGGAAAGTACCGGTGGTAGTGGGGATGGCCTGGCAGTGGCACTGTGGAGTGAGGAGGAGGAGTCCGGAGAGTGACGCGTTGAGGGAGGCCGGGCAGCGGGCGGTTCAGCGGTAGTACCCTTGTGGTACTTCCGCCCTTTCTCTGACCTCACGCCCGCTGCCCGGCCTCCCTCAACGCGTCACTCTCCGGACTCCTCCTCCTCACTCCACAGTGCCACTGCCAGGCCATCCACTACCACCAGTACTTTCCTTAAACTTTTGTATGGGGAAGCGGGCAGAGGGGGGAGCGCTAGCGGAGGGGGTGGGGGGAATTTCCGACCCCCCCCCCCCCCCCCCCCCGCGATCAGGGCATGCTCCCCCCTTATGCCTGCGACCCCATAGGGGGGCCATATTCGGCCGAACAGGGCCCTGTTCGGCCGAACAGGGGCCCTGTTCGGCCAGGTTCGGCCAGGAATTGAGCTGTTCGGGCGAACGCGAACAGTTTGGCTGAACACCACCAGGTGTTCGGCCGAACTCGAACATCACCCGAACAGGGTGATGTTCTGCAGAACCCGAACAGTGGCGAACACTGTTCGCCCAACACTAGTTCTAGCACACTTTGGGATCTGACTAAGGTCTGAGTGCTAACACGTAGCATTTGCAACAGCAGACGTGGAGCTACTGACAGGCAGGTCCTATATATACTGAGAGCGCCCCACAGCGCCGCCCCAGTCACTCAGCCAATCAGGAGCACTGCTGGAGTCAGCTGATCGGCCGATCAGCTGACTCCTCTTCTATTCGCATAAAGGTCCTGTCGCCTGGCGCGCGCATGTAGCCTTCAGTCTATGTGCAACTGAAGGACCAGGCAAAACTCCACCACCATGTAATTGCGTGGCGGAGGCCGCCAGCTGAGACGCGGAGACAGCCGCCATGCCGCTCACCGCTGCGGCGGCATCTCCGCTATCTATTACACTAAGCAATTTTTTAGACATTCAAAGTTGCCTGCAAAATGAAATGGGAAAATATTTTTTTAATAATGGTAAATTACAAACTAACAAGTACTGCTACAAGTAATATTTACAGCAAAAGTCAAATTTCACTATAATTGGAGATTCTGATTGGCTATTATGGAAAATACGGCTTCCTGTAAGAAACTATGATAGATAAAGCTATATCATTACAAAAAAAGGAATGCTACAACAATCCAGAAAGCAGAACTACCACGGGAATATGAAAATCATACCCTTTTAAATTAGTATTGTAGACATCAACAAAATATTTGTAGGCTTCCTGACATACAGACAGGCTATATGATATACAGGCATGTAAACTTCTTATCTTATCACATGTTGCATAGCTTTTGTTGTTACTGAAAAAAATGAACACTGCCTACCCAACCAAACTATAATGTTGCCCTAATACTGTATTCAGTTTCCAAAACAGTTGCCCTAACAATTGGTTAAAGGACCACTGTCATGAAAAAAAATGGTAAAATTTAAAATACATATGTACACATAAAGTACTTGTAATGCTGGGCATACACCTCTCGTTTCTTCTTATCAATCGAGCCGCTGATGACTCGATTGATAATTTTCGACAGGTCCGATTGCCCGCCGGATCGATTCCATGCTCGATACTGGCGGGCAGAACAATAGAAAAAAACGAAGCGCTGATTAGAAAGCGCCCGCGGGGACAAGCGTGAATCGATCCGCGCACATGCGTGGACGAGTGGTGACGCACTTGCTCGATACCGGCGCACTGTCTAGCCGTGTATGCCCAGCATAAGCAGTACATTTGTTCCAGATTAAAAAGTGCTACAAATTCCTATTTTTCCTATGTTGGCAACTATACTGACTTCACTAGGGGCAACTATACTAGCTATACTGGGGGCAACTATACTAGCTATACTGGGGGCAACTATACTAGCTATACTGGGGCAACTATACTAACTTCACTGGGGGCAACTAGCTTCACTGGGGGCAACTATACTAGCTTCACAGTGGCAGCTATACTGGGGGCAACTGTACTAGCTATACTGGGGGCAACTGTTCTAGCTATACTGGGGGCAACTGTTCTAGCTATACTGGGGGCAACTGTTCTAGCTATACTGGGGGAAAATGTACCAGCTATACTGGGGGAAACTGTACTAGCTATACTGGGGGCAACTGTACTAGCTATACTGGGGGCAACTAAACTAAGTTTACTGGGGGCAACTATACTAGCTATACTGGGGCAAATATACTAGCTACACTGGGGGCAACTATATTACCTACACTGAGGGCTACTATACTAGCTATATTGGGGGCAACTATACTAGCTATACTGGGGCAGAATTCTCCAAGTACCCCTAAAGCACCTCCCAGCGTGAACTGACTTTCGGTGTCTAATAGACGCCGTGTCAGGTCACTGACAGCAGCAGCCCGCAGCTCCGACAGCGGCAGAGCAGGGCTACAGTAAAATGGCATCTGAAGCCCTGCTCTGGAGACTTTGAGTCTGCAGTGCAGGGCTTCGGGCGCCATTTTCCCATAACCCTGCTCTCAGCGCGGGAGTTTCAGTTGCTGGCTGGCTGCAGAGGATCGTGGGAGCTGCGCGTCGGACAGAGGCCGGGACAGGAGGTCTGCTGCTGCTTCAGGTGAGTAAATGTTTTTTTTTTATTTATATTAGCAGGTGTATCGACTGTTCTGGCCAGGTCTGCCACATGATTGAAGTGTTTTCTGGCCAGGTCGGCCACATGATTGCATGTAGTTTCTGGTCAAATCTTTAACATGATTGCATGTATTTTCTGGTCAAATCTTCCACATGATTGCATGTATTTTCTGATCAAATCTTCCACGTGATTGCATGTATTTTCTGGTCAAATCTTCCACATGATTGCATGTATTTTCTGGTCAAATCTGCCGACATGATTGCATGTATTTTCTGGCCAAATCTGCCGACATGATTGCATGTATTTTCTGGCCAGGTCTGCTACATGATTGAAGTGTTTTCTGGCCAGGTCTGCCACTTGATCGCATGTATTTTCTGGTCAAATCTTCCACATGATTGCATGTATTTTCTGGTCAAATCTGCTGACATGATTGCATGTATTTTCTGGTCAAATCTGCCGACATGATTGCATGTATTTTCTGGGCAAATCTGCTGACATGATTGCATGTATTTTCTGGGCAAATCTGCCGACATGATTGCATGTATTTTCTGGGCAAATCTGCCGACGATTGTATGTATTTTCTGGGCAAATCTGTTGACATGATTGCATGTATTTTCTGGGCAAATCTGTCAACATGATTGCATGTATTTTCTGGGCAAATCTGCCGACATGATTGCATGTATTTTCTGGGCAAATCTGCCGACATGATTGCATTTATTTTCTAGTCAAATCTGCCGACATGATTGAATGTGTTTTTTGGTCAAATCTGCCGACATGATTGAACATGTTTTCTGGTCAAATCTGCCGACATGATTGAACGTAATTTCTGGGCAAATTTGCTCACATTACGTGTATTTTCTTGAGAAAACCTGCACAATTATGTGAATTTTCTGGGGAAAGGGTCACCAAAACTTGGGCCCACTGTCTTTGCGTTGCACTTTTAAAGGGAACCCGAGGTGAGAATAATATTGAGGCTGCCATATTTATCTCCTTTTAAGCAATACCTATAAATAAAAAACAGAACAAAACCTCCAAAATCTTCCAACTGTCAATTCTAATTAGGAATTGACCAAGTTATATCCCTCCGAATGGGGGGCAGTGCAACCGTGCTGATGCATATGGAGAGAAATTGATTTAAAGAGAATCTGTACTCTGAAATTCTTACAATAAAAAGCATACCATTCTATTCATTATGTGCTCCTGGTCCCCTCTGTGCTGTTTCTGCCATTCTCTGCTGCAAACCTGGCTTGTAATTGCCAGTTTTAGGCAGTGTTTACAAACAAACTAACCAGCTTCTAATAGGCTCAGCTAAGCAGAGTGTGTTAGTCACACAGAGCCTGCAGGGGGTGTGTACAGCTTCTAGCTAATCACAAGCAGCCCTGCACATTCCAGTCTGACTGCCTCAGCCTGACTGTGCCGACTATAGAGAGAAGATTAGATCATATAACAGAGATAACACAGCTACTGTGCAATTAGGAAAAGCTGCAGTAAGCCAGACCACATTAGAAAAGGCATAGGAACTTATAGCATAGAAGAAATAAAGATAAACAATTTGTTACAGAGTCTCTTTAAGGCACTGTTTATATTCAATCACTTTATTCAATTGGAAAAATTGGTGAGATAAAGGTAATTTCTATGCATGCAAAATGGTACAAAAATACAATAAAACAATGTTAAAAAAGCCTCAGCCTATCAATGCTGTCAATATATTAATGGCTGCTATAATAATAAGATACAGTGGCCACTGTACACACACAGACCATCCTGTACACACATACTTCACCCAAATCACCTAGGCCGGCAAAAAGAAGAGTCAATGGAGGAAGTAGAAAAACATATCTATCCTGTAAGGTTCCTTTGCTCTCCTCAAAGAATCAAAAAATTACTGTCTGCATGAGCAAGTTGAAGCAAAACACTGTTTCCAGAGATCACAGGCACAGTACATATCCACAAACAGAGCATGAGCCGATTGATAAAGCACACTTGTTCCTAGGCTCACAGGCAGAGTACATAGCCATTAGTAGAGCGTGCAGCAAAAGCTTGTTGTGCACATAGGACAATGCTGAGCAGTGGGGGAGGCCAAGTTCAGCTAAGCAAGCAAAACGGCATATAATACATGCAGAGACAAAACAGGAAAGCTCTCACCCACGCTGCTTCCAAGAAAAGATGTCCCTAGATATCACTATCCGTCAGGCTCCGTTCGCTGTGGACCACAACGTAAGCAGATGGGATCCTGTAGTGTATCACTTTGTGGCATGCAGTCAGGATTCCAGCCAGACCGATCAGCAGCTCAGGACGCCGAAAACAGCATTCCATGCGGGCTGTAGTTTAGTCAGCAGCAATGACAGCACGTAGGCCACGCCCACCTACGCATTTCGCGTCAAGGGCAGACGTTTCTTCAGGGTGTGGCTTAGTTGGTAGCGTCAAAACCATGTATTTAAATCATCCCTGGGGGCGGCTCTCAGACCGCCTCACCATTCCTCAGTGACATGTACCGCCCTCTAGAAGGTAAAAGCACGCAAATGTCAGAGGGCATAAAGAGCAGCAGGCTAGACTTGCGTATAGGTTACTTATCTAAAGAGGGATCATTCTTACTTGTTAGATCGATGATTAGATCAGTGAGCATCCTCTATCATTTACAAGGTTTGTATAAAGCATCATAACAAACGACATTATTTAGCAAGTTTATGCCAAACATACAGCACATCACTCTTACTAACAGGCATACCAAATAGCAGCGATTATTTTTAACAAACTTAATTACTCAAAGAGGTTTAGCAACATATGAAGAGTAGCCCATCCGGTGCCAAAAGTGGGCACAAGGACAAGATTAACAAAATCAGGTCATGTACCATATACCTGGCATTTCAGGAACGGGGACATGGGCGTCCGCACATATGGCAAAACCGGGTATCTGCCCGAGCCTGGCCGCCCGCTGCCCCCCCCTGGCCGCGTGCCCGTGCAGCCAGCAGGAGGGAACAGCGCAGAGAAGAGAGAGAGCTATGGGCACAGTGGGGAAGGGCGGATGTCTCCCCCCCCCCTTCCCTCACCTTAGGGGGCTCTCTCTCCCTCGCTGTCCCCTCCGGAATGAAGTGTGCACTGTGCAGCGGCTGGCAGCGGGCGGAACTTACCTCCTCTCGCTCCTGGTGCCGCACTCTGGTCTGGATCAGGTCAGAGTAGCGGCTAATCCATCCGGCGCGTGCGACGAGAGGAGGTAAGTTCCGCCCGCTGCCAGCCGCTGCACACTTCATTCCGGACTCCGGAGGGGACAGCGAGAGAGGGAGGGAGAGCCCCCTAAGGTGAGTGCCCATAGCTCTCCCTCTTCTCTCTGCTGCTCCCCTCCTCCTGCACGCAGACATGGCCACTTTTTCTGGGGACATATCCCCTGGCTACATATACTGGGACATATACCCCTGCCTACATATACTGGGACATATACCCCTGCCTACATATACTGGGACATATACACCTGCCTACATATACTGGGACATATACACCTGCCTACATATACTGGGACATATACCCCTGCCTACATATACTGGGACATATACACCTGCCTACATATACTGGGACATATACACCTGCCTACATATACTGGGACATATACCCCTGCCTACATATACTGGGACATATACCCCTGCCTACATATACTGGGACATATACCCCCTGGCTACATATACTGGGACATATACCCCTGCCTACATATACTGGGACATATACCCCTGGCTACATATACTGGGACATATACCCCTGCCTACATATACTGGGACATATACACCTGCCTACATATACTGGGACATATACCCCTGGCTACATATACTGGGACATATACCCCTGCCTACATATACTGGGACATATACCCCTGCCTACATATACTGGGACATATACACCTGCCTACATATACTGGGACATATACCCCTGCCTACATATACTGGGACATATACACCTGCCTACATATACTGGGACATATACCCCTGCCTACATATACTGGGACATATACACCTGCCTACATATACTGGGACATATACACCTGCCTACATATACTGGGACATATACCCCTGCCTACATATACTGGGACATATACCCCTGGCTACTTTTTCTGGGGACATATACCCCTGCCTACATATACTGGGACATATCCCCCTGGCTACATATACTGGGACATATACCCCCTGCCTACATATTCTGGGACATATACCCCCTGCCTACATATACTGGGACATATACCCCCTGCCAACATATACTGGGACATATCCCCCTGGCTACATATACTGGGACGTATCCCCCTGGCTACATATACTGGGACATATACCCCTGCCTACATATACTGGGACATATACTCCTGCCTACATATACTGGTACATATACCCCTGCCTACATATACTGGGACATATACCCCTGCCTACATATACTGGGGGCATATACCCCTGCCTACATATACTGGGGACATATACCCCTGCCTACATATACTGGGCACATATACCCCTGCCTACATATACTGGACACATATACCCCTGCCTACATATACTGGGCACATATACCCCTGGCTACCTGTTCTGGGGACATCTCTACCCCTGGCTACCAGTTCTGGGGACATCTATACCGCTGGCCACCTATTCTGGGGACACCTATAGACCTGGGGCTACCTATTTTTGGGGAACCACTGCTGTCAGATTGAGTGTATTTTGGGGAACTGCTGCCAGGTGAGAGGTGTCTACATATTAAGGGGGCATTCTGCCTATTTATGTGAAAAGCTGTCTATTCATGTGCCTCATGACTGCTGAATTTGTCTTGTTGCGGGCCTCATGGTTACTGACTTTGTCTTGTTGGGGGCCTCATGATTTGTTGGGGGCCTCATGATTGCTGAATTTGTCTTGTTGGGGGCCTCATGATTGCTGAATTTGTCTTGTTGGGGGCCTCATGATTGCTGAGTTGGTCATGTTGGGGGCCTCATGATTGCTGAATTTGTCTTGATGGGGGGGGGGGGGGCTCATGATTGCTGAATTTGTCTTGTTGGGGGTCACATGATTGCTAACTGCGAGACTATGGAAAAAGCTGAATCATCATCATATGAGACAATAGCATTAAACCTACCTTTTCCGCTTTTTAAAACAGAAAATGAAACTGGGAGGTTTTAAAAAAAATGACTAATTTTTTTCAGGAGTACGATGGATGAAATTGTTTATCTTCACAGTTTATTTTCAACTTAATTTTCCATAATGTTCATGTATGAGTTAAAACGTTTGTATTTAGTTTAAATTGCTGTTGGCACTTTGTGATAGTAAAGTGACTTTTGCAGTTTGGACACTCGACCTTCAAAAGGTTCGCCACCACTCTCCTAATCTAATGTCCAACCATTGCTTAGTTCATGTAAACTTGTCTCCACCCACGACCACACCCACATTCTGGTTCATGACCACACCCATTTTTCGGTGCGGCGCGCGTATGACGTAGCTCCATTTTTTGGCGCGCGCACACAACACCAGCCCGGATTTGCGGCGCGCGCTCCCCACTTTTTGCCCCCCCCCTGGAAAATTTTCTGCGGACGCCCATGAACGGGGACAGATCCAATTCAGCATTAAGACTACAGTACTTACACTACATAATATAGACATATGGCAATGGTAGGGATTAGATTGTGAGCTCCTTTGAGGGACAGTTAGTGACAAGAGATATATATATATATATATATATATATATATATATATATATATATATATATATATATATATATATATATATATATATATATATAAGCCAAGGGATGAGCAGCACAAACCGATTTTTATGCAATACTATGCAAAGCATGCACGCAGCACTGGAGAACCCCAATCTCCATAAGAAATATATAAATACAGAGGGTGCTGCAGCACACAACAGGAAAATAGTGACAGGGGCTCTTGGTTACGCTTTAACGCGTTTAAGCTCACCAACTGCGCCAAAGTGTCCCCGATCTGGTGAGTCCTACTCTAACCAGGCAAAAATGCTCGTTTTTATCAGCGTTCTAGTGGGAACCATACCAAAAGCCCAGGGGTCAGCTAAATGGGAGAAATGAAATTAAAAACACCTCACCTTCTACTAGCTACTAACTGAACTATGAGCACCGCTCATTTAAATGCTTAACTGTGCTAGAGATGGGTGTGGTTATGCACGCTCACAGGGGAAAATAATATAAGCCAAGGGATGAGCAGCACAAACCGATTTTTATGCAATACTATGCAAAGCATGCACGCAGCACTGGAGAACCCCAATCTCCATAAGAAATATATAAATACAGAGGGTGCTGCAGCACACAACAGGAAAATAGTGACAGGGGCTCTTGGTTACGCTTTAACGCGTTTAAGCTCACCAACTGCGCCAAAGTGTCCCCGATCTGGTGAGTCCTACTCTAACCAGGCAAAAATGCTCGTTTTTATCAGCGTTCTAGTGGGAACCATACCAAAAGCCCAGGGGTCAGCTAAATGGGAGAAATGAAATTAAAAACACCTCACCTTCTACTAGCTACTAACTGAACTATGAGCACCGCTCATTTAAATGCTTAACTGTGCTAGAGATGGGTGTGGTTATGCACGCTCACAGGGGAAAATAATATAAGCCAAGGGATGAGCAGCACAAACCGATTTTTATGCAATACTATGCAAAGCATGCACGCAGCACTGGAGAACCCCAATCTCCATAAGAAATATATAAATACAGAGGGTGCTGCAGCACACAACAGGAAAATAGTGACAGGGGCTCTTGGTTACGCTTTAACGCGTTTAAGCTCACCAACTGCGCCAAAGTGTCCCCGATCTGGTGAGTCCTACTCTAACCAGGCAAAAATGCTCGTTTTTATCAGCGTTCTAGTGGGAACCATACCAAAAGCCCAGGGGTCAGCTAAATGGGAGAAATGAAATTAAAAACACCTCACCTTCTACTAGCTACTAACTGAACTATGAGCACCGCTCATTTAAATGCTTAACTGTGCTAGAGATGGGTGTGGTTATGCACGCTCACAGGGGAAAATAATATAAGCCAAGGGATGAGCAGCACAAACCGATTTTTATGCAATACTATGCAAAGCATGCACGCAGCACTGGAGAACCCCAATCTCCATAAGAAATATATAAATACAGAGGGTGCTGCAGCACACAACAGGAAAATAGTGACAGGGGCTCTTGGTTACGCTTTAACGCGTTTAAGCTCACCAACTGCGCCAAAGTGTCCCCGATCTGGTGAGTCCTACTCTAACCAGGCAAAAATGCTCGTTTTTATCAGCGTTCTAGTGGGAACCATACCAAAAGCCCAGGGGTCAGCTAAATGGGAGAAATGAAATTAAAAACACCTCACCTTCTACTAGCTACTAACTGAACTATGAGCACCGCTCATTTAAATGCTTAACTGTGCTAGAGATGGGTGTGGTTATGCACGCTCACAGGGGAAAATAATATAAGCCAAGGGATGAGCAGCACAAACCGATTTTTATGCAATACTATGCAAAGCATGCACGCAGCACTGGAGAACCCCAATCTCCATAAGAAATATATAAATACAGAGGGTGCTGCAGCACACAACAGGAAAATAGTGACAGGGGCTCTTGGTTACGCTTTAACGCGTTTAAGCTCACCAACTGCGCCAAAGTGTCCCCGATCTGGTGAGTCCTACTCTAACCAGGCAAAAATGCTCGTTTTTATCAGCGTTCTAGTGGGAACCATACCAAAAGCCCAGGGGTCAGCTAAATGGGAGAAATGAAATTAAAAACACCTCACCTTCTACTAGCTACTAACTGAACTATGAGCACCGCTCATTTAAATGCTTAACTGTGCTAGAGATGGGTGTGGTTATGCACGCTCACAGGGGAAAATAATATAAGCCAAGGGATGAGCAGCACAAACCGATTTTTATGCAATACTATGCAAAGCATGCACGCAGCACTGGAGAACCCCAATCTCCATAAGAAATATATAAATACAGAGGGTGCTGCAGCACACAACAGGAAAATAGTGACAGGGGCTCTTGGTTACGCTTTAACGCGTTTAAGCTCACCAACTGCGCCAAAGTGTCCCCGATCTGGTGAGTCCTACTCTAACCAGGCAAAAATGCTCGTTTTTATCAGCGTTCTAGTGGGAACCATACCAAAAGCCCAGGGGTCAGCTAAATGGGAGAAATGAAATTAAAAACACCTCACCTTCTACTAGCTACTAACTGAACTATGAGCACCGCTCATTTAAATGCTTAACTGTGCTAGAGATGGGTGTGGTTATGCACGCTCACAGGGGAAAATAATATAAGCCAAGGGATGAGCAGCACAAACCGATTTTTATGCAATACTATGCAAAGCATGCACGCAGCACTGGAGAACCCCAATCTCCATAAGAAATATATAAATACAGAGGGTGCTGCAGCACACAACAGGAAAATAGTGACAGGGGCTCTTGGTTACGCTTTAACGCGTTTAAGCTCACCAACTGCGCCAAAGTGTCCCCGATCTGGTGAGTCCTACTCTAACCAGGCAAAAATGCTCGTTTTTATCAGCGTTCTAGTGGGAACCATACCAAAAGCCCAGGGGTCAGCTAAATGGGAGAAATGAAATTAAAAACACCTCACCTTCTACTAGCTACTAACTGAACTATGAGCACCGCTCATTTAAATGCTTAACTGTGCTAGAGATGGGTGTGGTTATGCACGCTCACAGGGGAAAATAATATAAGCCAAGGGATGAGCAGCACAAACCGATTTTTATGCAATACTATGCAAAGCATGCACGCAGCACTGGAGAACCCCAATCTCCATAAGAAATATATAAATACAGAGGGTGCTGCAGCACACAACAGGAAAATAGTGACAGGGGCTCTTGGTTACGCTTTAACGCGTTTAAGCTCACCAACTGCGCCAAAGTGTCCCCGATCTGGTGAGTCCTACTCTAACCAGGCAAAAATGCTCGTTTTTATCAGCGTTCTAGTGGGAACCATACCAAAAGCCCAGGGGTCAGCTAAATGGGAGAAATGAAATTAAAAACACCTCACCTTCTACTAGCTACTAACTGAACTATGAGCACCGCTCATTTAAATGCTTAACTGTGCTAGAGATGGGTGTGGTTATGCACGCTCACAGGGGAAAATAATATAAGCCAAGGGATGAGCAGCACAAACCGATTTTTATGCAATACTATGCAAAGCATGCACGCAGCACTGGAGAACCCCAATCTCCATAAGAAATATATAAATACAGAGGGTGCTGCAGCACACAACAGGAAAATAGTGACAGGGGCTCTTGGTTACGCTTTAACGCGTTTAAGCTCACCAACTGCGCCAAAGTGTCCCCGATCTGGTGAGTCCTACTCTAACCAGGCAAAAATGCTCGTTTTTATCAGCGTTCTAGTGGGAACCATACCAAAAGCCCAGGGGTCAGCTAAATGGGAGAAATGAAATTAAAAACACCTCACCTTCTACTAGCTACTAACTGAACTATGAGCACCGCTCATTTAAATGCTTAACTGTGCTAGAGATGGGTGTGGTTATGCACGCTCACAGGGGAAAATAATATAAGCCAAGGGATGAGCAGCACAAACCGATTTTTATGCAATACTATGCAAAGCATGCACGCAGCACTGGAGAACCCCAATCTCCATAAGAAATATATAAATACAGAGGGTGCTGCAGCACACAACAGGAAAATAGTGACAGGGGCTCTTGGTTACGCTTTAACGCGTTTAAGCTCACCAACTGCGCCAAAGTGTCCCCGATCTGGTGAGTCCTACTCTAACCAGGCAAAAATGCTCGTTTTTATCAGCGTTCTAGTGGGAACCATACCAAAAGCCCAGGGGTCAGCTAAATGGGAGAAATGAAATTAAAAACACCTCACCTTCTACTAGCTACTAACTGAACTATGAGCACCGCTCATTTAAATGCTTAACTGTGCTAGAGATGGGTGTGGTTATGCACGCTCACAGGGGAAAATAATATAAGCCAAGGGATGAGCAGCACAAACCGATTTTTATGCAATACTATGCAAAGCATGCACGCAGCACTGGAGAACCCCAATCTCCATAAGAAATATATAAATACAGAGGGTGCTGCAGCACACAACAGGAAAATAGTGACAGGGGCTCTTGGTTACGCTTTAACGCGTTTAAGCTCACCAACTGCGCCAAAGTGTCCCCGATCTGGTGAGTCCTACTCTAACCAGGCAAAAATGCTCGTTTTTATCAGCGTTCTAGTGGGAACCATACCAAAAGCCCAGGGGTCAGCTAAATGGGAGAAATGAAATTAAAAACACCTCACCTTCTACTAGCTACTAACTGAACTATGAGCACCGCTCATTTAAATGCTTAACTGTGCTAGAGATGGGTGTGGTTATGCACGCTCACAGGGGAAAATAATATAAGCCAAGGGATGAGCAGCACAAACCGATTTTTATGCAATACTATGCAAAGCATGCACGCAGCACTGGAGAACCCCAATCTCCATAAGAAATATATAAATACAGAGGGTGCTGCAGCACACAACAGGAAAATAGTGACAGGGGCTCTTGGTTACGCTTTAACGCGTTTAAGCTCACCAACTGCGCCAAAGTGTCCCCGATCTGGTGAGTCCTACTCTAACCAGGCAAAAATGCTCGTTTTTATCAGCGTTCTAGTGGGAACCATACCAAAAGCCCAGGGGTCAGCTAAATGGGAGAAATGAAATTAAAAACACCTCACCTTCTACTAGCTACTAACTGAACTATGAGCACCGCTCATTTAAATGCTTAACTGTGCTAGAGATGGGTGTGGTTATGCACGCTCACAGGGGAAAATAATATAAGCCAAGGGATGAGCAGCACAAACCGATTTTTATGCAATACTATGCAAAGCATGCACGCAGCACTGGAGAACCCCAATCTCCATAAGAAATATATAAATACAGAGGGTGCTGCAGCACACAACAGGAAAATAGTGACAGGGGCTCTTGGTTACGCTTTAACGCGTTTAAGCTCACCAACTGCGCCAAAGTGTCCCCGATCTGGTGAGTCCTACTCTAACCAGGCAAAAATGCTCGTTTTTATCAGCGTTCTAGTGGGAACCATACCAAAAGCCCAGGGGTCAGCTAAATGGGAGAAATGAAATTAAAAACACCTCACCTTCTACTAGCTACTAACTGAACTATGAGCACCGCTCATTTAAATGTTCCCACTAGAACGCTGATAAAAACGAGCATTTTTGCCTGGTTAGAGTAGGACTCACCAGATCGGGGACACTTTGGCGCAGTTGGTGAGCTTAAACGCGTTAAAGCGTAACCAAGAGCCCCTGTCACTATTTTCCTGTTGTGTGCTGCAGCACCCTCTGTATTTATATATTTCTTATGGAGATTGGGGTTCTCCAGTGCTGCGTGCATGCTTTGCATAGTATTGCATAAAAATCGGTTTGTGCTGCTCATCCCTTGGCTTATATTATTTTCCCCTGTGAGCGTGCATAACCACACCCATCTCTAGCACAGTTAAGCATTTAAATGAGCGGTGCTCATAGTTCAGTTAGTAGCTAGTAGAAGGTGAGGTGTTTTTAATTTCATTTCTCCCATTTAGCTGACCCCTGGGCTTTTGGTATGGTTCCCACTAGAACGCTGATAAAAACGAGCATTTTTGCCTGGTTAGAGTAGGACTCACCAGATCGGGGACACTTTGGCGCAGTTGGTGAGCTTAAACGCGTTAAAGCGTAACCAAGAGCCCCTGTCACTATTTTCCTGTTGTGTGCTGCAGCACCCTCTGTATTTATATATTTCTTATGGAGATTGGGGTTCTCCAGTGCTGCGTGCATGCTTTGCATAGTATTGCATAAAAATCGGTTTGTGCTGCTCATCCCTTGGCTTATATTATTTTCCCCTGTGAGCGTGCATAACCACACCCATCTCTAGCACAGTTAAGCATTTAAATGAGCGGTGCTCATAGTTCAGTTAGTAGCTAGTAGAAGGTGAGGTGTTTTTAATTTCATTTCTCCCATTTAGCTGACCCCTGGGCTTTTGGTATGGTTCCCACTAGAACGCTGATAAAAACGAGCATTTTTGCCTGGTTAGAGTAGGACTCACCAGATCGGGGACACTTTGGCGCAGTTGGTGAGCTTAAACGCGTTAAAGCGTAACCAAGAGCCCCTGTCACTATTTTCCTGTTGTGTGCTGCAGCACCCTCTGTATTTATATATTTCTTATGGAGATTGGGGTTCTCCAGTGCTGCGTGCATGCTTTGCATAGTATTGCATAAAAATCGGTTTGTGCTGCTCATCCCTTGGCTTATATTATTTTCCCCTGTGAGCGTGCATAACCACACCCATCTCTAGCACAGTTAAGCATTTAAATGAGCGGTGCTCATAGTTCAGTTAGTAGCTAGTAGAAGGTGAGGTGTTTTTAATTTCATTTCTCCCATTTAGCTGACCCCTGGGCTTTTGGTATGGTTCCCACTAGAACGCTGATAAAAACGAGCATTTTTGCCTGGTTAGAGTAGGACTCACCAGATCGGGGACACTTTGGCGCAGTTGGTGAGCTTAAACGCGTTAAAGCGTAACCAAGAGCCCCTGTCACTATTTTCCTGTTGTGTGCTGCAGCACCCTCTGTATTTATATATTTCTTATGGAGATTGGGGTTCTCCAGTGCTGCGTGCATGCTTTGCATAGTATTGCATAAAAATCGGTTTGTGCTGCTCATCCCTTGGCTTATATTATTTTCCCCTGTGAGCGTGCATAACCACACCCATCTCTAGCACAGTTAAGCATTTAAATGAGCGGTGCTCATAGTTCAGTTAGTAGCTAGTAGAAGGTGAGGTGTTTTTAATTTCATTTCTCCCATTTAGCTGACCCCTGGGCTTTTGGTATGGTTCCCACTAGAACGCTGATAAAAACGAGCATTTTTGCCTGGTTAGAGTAGGACTCACCAGATCGGGGACACTTTGGCGCAGTTGGTGAGCTTAAACGCGTTAAAGCGTAACCAAGAGCCCCTGTCACTATTTTCCTGTTGTGTGCTGCAGCACCCTCTGTATTTATATATTTCTTATGGAGATTGGGGTTCTCCAGTGCTGCGTGCATGCTTTGCATAGTATTGCATAAAAATCGGTTTGTGCTGCTCATCCCTTGGCTTATATTATTTTCCCCTGTGAGCGTGCATAACCACACCCATCTCTAGCACAGTTAAGCATTTAAATGAGCGGTGCTCATAGTTCAGTTAGTAGCTAGTAGAAGGTGAGGTGTTTTTAATTTCATTTCTCCCATTTAGCTGACCCCTGGGCTTTTGGTATGGTTCCCACTAGAACGCTGATAAAAACGAGCATTTTTGCCTGGTTAGAGTAGGACTCACCAGATCGGGGACACTTTGGCGCAGTTGGTGAGCTTAAACGCGTTAAAGCGTAACCAAGAGCCCCTGTCACTATTTTCCTGTTGTGTGCTGCAGCACCCTCTGTATTTATATATTTCTTATGGAGATTGGGGTTCTCCAGTGCTGCGTGCATGCTTTGCATAGTATTGCATAAAAATCGGTTTGTGCTGCTCATCCCTTGGCTTATATTATTTTCCCCTGTGAGCGTGCATAACCACACCCATCTCTAGCACAGTTAAGCATTTAAATGAGCGGTGCTCATAGTTCAGTTAGTAGCTAGTAGAAGGTGAGGTGTTTTTAATTTCATTTCTCCCATTTAGCTGACCCCTGGGCTTTTGGTATGGTTCCCACTAGAACGCTGATAAAAACGAGCATTTTTGCCTGGTTAGAGTAGGACTCACCAGATCGGGGACACTTTGGCGCAGTTGGTGAGCTTAAACGCGTTAAAGCGTAACCAAGAGCCCCTGTCACTATTTTCCTGTTGTGTGCTGCAGCACCCTCTGTATTTATATATTTCTTATGGAGATTGGGGTTCTCCAGTGCTGCGTGCATGCTTTGCATAGTATTGCATAAAAATCGGTTTGTGCTGCTCATCCCTTGGCTTATATTATTTTCCCCTGTGAGCGTGCATAACCACACCCATCTCTAGCACAGTTAAGCATTTAAATGAGCGGTGCTCATAGTTCAGTTAGTAGCTAGTAGAAGGTGAGGTGTTTTTAATTTCATTTCTCCCATTTAGCTGACCCCTGGGCTTTTGGTATGGTTCCCACTAGAACGCTGATAAAAACGAGCATTTTTGCCTGGTTAGAGTAGGACTCACCAGATCGGGGACACTTTGGCGCAGTTGGTGAGCTTAAACGCGTTAAAGCGTAACCAAGAGCCCCTGTCACTATTTTCCTGTTGTGTGCTGCAGCACCCTCTGTATTTATATATTTCTTATGGAGATTGGGGTTCTCCAGTGCTGCGTGCATGCTTTGCATAGTATTGCATAAAAATCGGTTTGTGCTGCTCATCCCTTGGCTTATATTATTTTCCCCTGTGAGCGTGCATAACCACACCCATCTCTAGCACAGTTAAGCATTTAAATGAGCGGTGCTCATAGTTCAGTTAGTAGCTAGTAGAAGGTGAGGTGTTTTTAATTTCATTTCTCCCATTTAGCTGACCCCTGGGCTTTTGGTATGGTTCCCACTAGAACGCTGATAAAAACGAGCATTTTTGCCTGGTTAGAGTAGGACTCACCAGATCGGGGACACTTTGGCGCAGTTGGTGAGCTTAAACGCGTTAAAGCGTAACCAAGAGCCCCTGTCACTATTTTCCTGTTGTGTGCTGCAGCACCCTCTGTATTTATATATATATATATATACTGTACAGCGCTGCGTAATATCGTAATATGTCGGCGCTATATAAATACTAAATAATAATAATAATAATAATAATAATAAAAGGCCAAACGGGGCCACAGTATTAAGCTTATAGATCCACATTGCTTCCTTGCAGTATAAAATATCATCAAAATCTCCCCTGCGTCCTGAGATCCCAAGCCTATAGATACCCTTAACCCGAGTCCCCTGTAGCTTATTATCATGGACCTCCCTATAATGATTAGCCACGGATGTATTAGCCTCTCCTCCTTCAATATCCCTAAAATGTCTCAAAATTCTCTCCTTTCGGGGTCTGATGGTTTTTTCCAATATATTTAAGTCCGCATGGACATTGGAGCATATAGACAACTCGCTCTGTAGTGCAATTTATAAACGAGTTAACTGTGAATTTATTTTCACCCGAGCTATCATAAAAAACCTTTGTCTTGTCCACATATGGACACATCTTACAACCCGGGCACCGGTACATCCCGGGCGCGGTAAGTTTATTCAGCCATGTAGTTCGTGATCGGACAAACTCTCCATGCACCAACTGATCCCTTAGATTTGTAGCTCGTTTTGCTGTAAGTAAAGGGCGAGGGCCCACTATTTCACCGATTTCACGAGAGGAGATTAAAATGGGCCAAAAGCGGGTCAGTAAGCCCCGTAGTTCGTCCCAATGGTCACCAAATTTGGTAACCAAACGCACATACTGGTTAGGGGCATCATTAATCCTATTAATATTTGTTTCCTTCTGATTCATATTGCCAGCGTCATTTCCCAACAGGTCAGATCTGTTACGGGCCCATGCCTTCCTCAAAGCACTTCGCAACAATTTATGAGAATATCCCCTTGCCCGAAATCGCTTATACATTTCCAAGGACTCACGTCTGAAGTCCTCATCACATGAGCAGTTCCGTCGCAGGCGGATGAATTGTCCATACGGGATACCCCGAATAAGGGATCCAGGATGATGGCTGGTGGCATGGAGCAGGGTATTACCTGCAGTGGGTTTCCTATAAGAGGAGGTAGTCAACCTATCACCCCTTATTCCTATTAGTAAATCAAGAAACGGAAGACTCTCATCACTTACAGAGTAAGTGAGATTAATGTTCCTTTGATTAACATTAAGTGCCGCTATAAAGGAGTCAAGTTCCTCTCGCGACCCCGTCCACACCACCAGCACATTATCAATAAAACGGATCCAGAGGGCGACGTGCGCCCGAAACTGTGCATTCTGGGACACCATTTCGTGCTCCCAGAGTCCCAAGTGGAGGCACGCATATGCCAGGGCACACGCCGCCCCCATCGAGGTACCCCGTACTTGTTGGTAAAAGCGCCCGTCAAAGGTAAAGCAATTAAATTCCAAAATAAACCTCATTGCTTGAGCAATGAAGTCATTGTGCTCATGTGCCTGAGGAAAGTACGTCCTAAGATAGTGGGAGATCGCCCGATTAAGCAATACCAGTTGCCTGGCTGCCGTGCTGGTCCTCTGCCTCTAATTCTTTCAACCATAGACCCTGAACAAGCATGCAACCGGTCAGGGGTTTCTGACAATATTGTCAGAACTGACAAGATTAGCTGCATGTTTGTTTCTGGTGTAATTCAGTTCACTACTGCAGCCAAATAGATCAGCAGGGCTGCCTATTGTTTAAAAGAAAAAGAAAAATGGCAGCCTCCATATCACTCTCATCCCAGGTTCACTTTAAATTACAGTTAGCTCCACCCTCATCTGGTCATAGCCACGCCCATTTTTCGCCGTGGCTCAGAGCTGTGTAGATCTGTGCCTCCTATTCCCAGTGGTGAAGACTGCAAGTCTTGTTTTGTTGTCATATGCTGCCCTCCAATCAGAAGGACATCAGTTTTATATGCATTTAGTCTCAGCCAGTGGTCACTCATTCATTGGCTAAGCAGGCGTTTATAGTTGGAGTTGGGTCTGTTATACCAGGCTTGAAGGAAATTAAATATATAATTGGGTGTCATCAGCATAGAAGTCATATGTCAGGCCAAGTTTTTGGATTAGTTTTCCAAGTGGTAACATGTAAATTGTGATTAGCAGGGGAAAAATAATTGAGCCCTGGGGTACCATATACTTAAGTGGTACAGAGGTGGACAGGAAGGGCCCCACAGACACATTTTGGGTTCTGCCACTCAAGAAGGATTGGACCCACTAGAGAACTAATCCATCAATGCTGCAGTATTCCCGTAGCCTGCTTATCAAGATGGCATGGTCAACTGAAGCAAAGGCTGCAGAAAGGTCTAGCAGTATGAGGATCGAGCACTCTCCTCTGTCTCTTGCCATGAGCAGGTGGTTGCAGATTTGGATGAGGGCAGTTTCAGTGCTGTGATGTTTCCTGAAGCCAGACTGGAATGGGTCATAAATGTTGTTTTGTAAGATTTTAGCTTTTAGCTGATGGTACCGTGTTTCCCTCCCAAAAAGACAGTGTCTTATATTCATTTTTGCTCCAAATGCAGGGCCGGTTTAAGCAACAATGGGGCCCCAGGGCAAAATAAACCTGGGGGCCCCCCCCAACATATACCCCGGAACAAAAATCGGCATTAGGGGACCTATTTTGCAGCTGGTATAGTCAGGGTGTAAAGTCCCAATCGGTCAGAGCTCCACATTCTGGCTATCCCAGCCTGCATGGGGGACAAGGGGTTAAAAAGTTTCAGGAGGTGGGACCCCACATAATTTTTTTTTAAAGAAATTCCCACTCTAAACAAAAAAAAATTGGGAAAATAGGAAAAAATCCCAGGGATCTTCATACAGCCATATTGCAGCTGTATAGCGATCCCTGGCCAAAGCACTGCGGCTGCGTATAGACCCCCTGGAAACCCCGTCAGGAAATTTATTGCGTTTTCGTTTGATGCATGTAAAATTACACTACCGTTAGGTTTGCTACTAAGTAGCTACTACTAAGTTATATTTACCGCATTTAAAACTATACTTTTTTCCTTCTAAACTTTAAAACCGATTTTCTCAAAAACTATAAGGTCTTTTTGAAAAATTGTTTTTTCCTCTTATTCCTAATGATCTCCTTAACATATCCTGCAAATTTAGGGTTTCTAGCATTTAAGGTGGATTTGCTATTAACCATTAAAGTCGGCAGGTTTTTAAATGTGTTTTTTTTTTCCTTTGAAACTTTAAAATCGATTTTCTCAAAACTATAAGGCCGATTTGAAAAAAAAATTTTTCCTCTTGTAGCCACTGGGGGCCCCTACAAGCTCTGGGGCCCTGGGGCAGCTGCCTCCTTTGCCTTGATGGTAGCGCCGGCCCTGTCCAAATGTTGTGCTAGGGCTAATTTTCAGTGGACGTCTTATATTTCTATGAGCACACAAGTTCCTGTGCTGTGTGTCCTTCTACCTTCTCCACTGTGCCACCTCTTTGTGGGCTGGATCCACCTCTTGTGTGCCCCTGTGTCCTCCTTGGATATTTAGCGACCTCCTGGTGTCCCTCTCTATCTCCTAAACTCCTATATCTCATGTAACCATATGTTGTTCTGGTGTCCCCTGTGTCCTCTGATGTCCCCCTGCATCCTCCTCTTACCGCTAGCTCCATGTCGCACTACCCTCGTGCCTTGAGATGTTCGCCTAATCCTCTTCTTCCCCCCAGCTCCATACAGCTGTGTCCCCGATCTTCAGCCTATGGGGAAGTAGTATGGCAACTTGTGTTTCTATTGGAGCCGATGATCTTGTAGGCGGGACCATGGCTCTGTTATTAGGCTGAGTGCAGTGATTAGCTCAATGATGGAGCCTTGGTCCTGCCCGTGAGACCATCGGCTCCATTAGAAACACAAGTTGCTATACTTTTACCCCTTACTGCAGCTAGGGCTTACTTTCGAGGTAGGGCTTATATTTTGAGCATGCTCGAAAATTCCTGCTAGGGCTTACTTTTAGTGAATGTCTTAATTTCAGGAAAAGAGGGTATATGGTTTTTTCAATTACCTTCCCCAGAAAGGGAAGCTTAGAGACAGGTCTGTAGCTGGTCATTGCATCTGGGTCCAGATAAAAAATTTTGAGGAGAGGCCTGATTATTGCTTCCTTCAGTAACACAGGAAATATCTCTGATTGTAAGGAACAGTTTACAATTTGAGGAAAACCGGTATAAACAGGTCGGGGCATTTCAAGAAGAACTGTGTTGGGCCATGATAAAAGTCACAGGTAGTTTGACTGAGGTGAAGGAGGTTGCTTGAGATGACTTCTTCATCAATTTCCTTGAAGTTTGACCAAGGTGTTACATTGTCTCTGCTAATGGTCTTTGGCGCCATATTAGGCTCAGATGCTGAAAGTTGGATGGCGGACCTTATAGTGGAGACTTTGCCTGAGAAGAAATGGGCAAATTACTCACAGAAGTCGTTTGAAGACTGAATATTACATTTTTGGTATGCCAAGTTGCAGAGATTTTCCACTGTGCGAAACAGTTGGGCTGGTTTGTTAACTGCATCTCTGTCTCCAAAGTATTTCTGCTTCAGCTTCAGAATTTTTCCTTCTAATGACCAGTCAATAGACTAAAAATATTGATGGGATTACTGTTTGTCTCACAGGAAATACCCTTTTTCTTTGAGGTAACACCTTTTTTCCATTATTGAGGTAACGATTAGAGATGGCCCGGATGGTTTGCATTCCAACGCGAACACGCGAACTTCGGTGGTTAGGCGTTTGCAGTGAACCGCAAACTATATGCGAGTTCGACCCGTCCCCTATACTACATCATTAGGCTCAACTTTAACCATCTACATCACAGTCAGCAGACACATGGTAGCCAATCAGGCTTCACTCCCTCCTGGAGCCCCCCCTTATAAAAGGCAGGCAGCGTCAGCCATCTCACTCACTCGTGTGGCTGCAGTAATTAGAGAAGGGAGAGGAACATGCTGTAGACATAGGGAAAGCATAGTTAGGCTCTTGTTAGGCTTTTTAGCTTGCTCCTTGCAGATTCTTATTGCTAAAAAGCACCCCTCAACAGCTCTTTTCAGAGCTAATGTTGTTCTTGTGATCTATTTTTTTTTGTGTGTCCCACTGACACTTACATATACTGTCAGTCAGTCGCAGTTGGCCCTTGGCCCCTTGCTAATTCCTACTGTGCCACTGCCAGGCCCAGCACATTCAGTGACTACCTGTTCACGGTACCTGTGTGTCTGACAGCTGCACATTTGTAATACCAATCCCTGCATACCTGTTCAGTGCACCTACCATGTGGTCACATGCAGTGTTATTTTATATACCAGTCACTGCACCTGTTCACGGCACCTGTGTGTGGGACAGCTGCACATTTGTAATACCAATCCCTGCATACCTGTTCACTGCACCTGTGTAACCCCACATTGTTGTACCAGCAGTCACTGCAACCTGTTCACTGCACCTGTGTAACCCCACATTGTTGTACCAGCAGTCACTGCAACCTGATCACTGCACCTGTGTAACCGCACATTGTTGTACCAGCAGTCACTGCAACCTGATCACTGCACCTGTGTAACCGCACATTGTTGTACCAGCAGTCACTGCAACCTGATCACTGCACCTGTGTAACAGCACATTGTTGTACCAGCAGTCACTGCAACCTGATCACTGCACCTGTGTAACAGCACATTGTTGTACCAGCAGTCACTGCAACCTTTTCACTGCACTTGTGTGAATGCACATTGTATTAGTCAAGTCAGTGTCACTTCATCCCCCCAATATGGACAAAACAAGAAGCAGAACAAGAGGCAGGCCACCCGGTAGGTCTGTTCGAGTTCGCACTGTCATGATTTTGTGCGGCCCTCGTCGACCAAAGTACAGTGTTCAGAAGAAGGCACTTGCCATCAACCCCCAATATTGTCAGGACGTAGTTGACGTTTTAACACAGAACACCTCATTTTCCTCAGCTTCCGCACAGAAGCGTGACATATCTTCCTCCTCCTGCTCTGATTCTGGCACCCCACTTAACACTCCATTGGCAGCCATCACCAAAGTGCCATCATCCCAGGGCTCAGTGGTGTGGAAATGTTTTTGTGTGTCTGCCTCAGATGAGAGCAATGCCTTCTGTACTCTCTTCCACCAAAAATTGAGCCGTGGAAAGACCAAGACCCGTGTAGGGACAACTACCTTACAAAGGCACCTGATTACAAAGCATAAACTGCAATGGGATGACCACCTGAGGAAAAGCAGCACACAAAAGCAAAGCCACACACCGCAGTGGAAGATACTAGGCCACAATTGTTTCTCAAAAAAGGCGATACCCAATCTGTACTGTGATTGTAATAGATAGCGGAGAGGCTGCCTCGGCATGGCGGCCGTCTCCGCGTCTCAGCCGGCGGCCTCCGCCGTGCATTTACATGTTTTTGTTTTGCCTGGTCCCTCAGTTGCACATAGACTGAGGGCTACGCACGCGCGCGCCAGGCGACAGGACCTTTATGCAAGTAGAAGGGGAGTCAGCCGGTCAGCAGCCGGTCAGCTGACTCCAGTAGTGCTCCGGATTGGCTGAGTGACTGGGGCGGCGCTGTGGAAGGCTCTTAGTATATATAGGACCTGCCTGTCAGTTGCTCTTCGTCTGCTGTTGCAAATGCTACGTGTTAGCACTCAGACCTTAGTCAGATCCCAAAGTGTGCTAGAACCAGCAGGAGCTGGGGATCCACACTTAGCCAGATTCTGTTGATAGCTTAAATAAAGTACTAATTGAATTGTATTATTTTTTATGACCCTCTGCTAGCCTCGACTACTCTTCTGCCTACTGATTCTGTGTCTATGCCTATCTTCTGTAGTGTCACCCCTCACGAACCTTGCCAAGAAAGGGGCTGACACTTACCATTGGTCAGCAGAGGCACAGTCTGCCTTTGCTATGTTAAAAAAAGTTGTTTTGTTCTGCTCTCATTTTGAGACACGTGGATGTCACCTTCCCCTTCATTGTTGAGGTGGACGCATCAGAGATTGGGGTTGGGGCTGTGCTGTCTCAGCACTCTGGCCTTCAAGGCAAACTACATCCCTGTGCCTTCTTTTCTCGTAGGTTCTCTCCAGCCGAGAGGAACTACGATATCAGCAATCGGGAGCTTTTGGCCATTAAGTTAGCCTTTGAAGAATGGCGCCATTGGCTTGAAGGGGCAGAACATACGATCACGGTCTATACTGATCATAAAAATTTGGAGTACATTGAGGGGACCAAAAGGCTTAGCCCCCGACAGGCTCGCTGGTCCTTGTTCTTTTCAAGGTTCAGATTTATTATAACGTATTGTGACGGTTAATGCCACTACTCAGATGACTGATTTTTGGTGATCTGCGGAATCACCAAAAATACAGACGCTATACTCGATTATGTGTGATCTGCAGAATCACCAATAATACCAGCATAGCAAGAACGAGAGCAGAGCGTACGTGTGTGTCTGGTGCCACCGTAACTCTAATGGTTTTACAGGACCTTACCACAGGAGTTGGTAAGGAACACTCAGGACACCAACAGAACAGACTAGACACAAGGCCCCCCAGTGGGGCTGGAAGGTACAGACAGATAACTACGGTTCTAATGGTCACCTGTGGAGCAGGTGATTCAGACCTTACTGCAGTCTCAGAGATAGAAATAACATGGCTCTAATGGTCACCTGTGGAGCAGGTGATTCAGACCTTACTGCAGTCTAAGAGATACAAATGACACAGCTCTAATGGTCACCTGTGGAGAGTGTAAGTGTTGAGGTGCAAAGAGTAATACCTTGAGGACCGCACCTGGAAGACAGGTGCAAGAGCCGATAGGAATACTGCTCAGCAACAAGTTCCTTCCATAGTCTGGACTCTCCACGGGGAGGAGTCAGACAGGGAGACGGAAGGACAGAACGTGAGTGACACCAGAGAGAGGGTGTCACTAACAGGTCTGGCGTTCAGTAATGATCGGTGTAACACAGAGAGGGTCTGATTACCGGTGAACTGCAGTATCACCGAGAATGCAGAATATACCCGATTATTGATGATCTGCAGTATCACCGATAATCAGATATATATTCCAACCCCTGGACACCTGAGCAACAAGTGAGTGTTTAAGCAACAGTAACACTTTGAGTATACACAGAGGAAAGTTCCTTCCAAGGCCTAGACTCTCCCGGGGGAGGAGCTAGGCTGAAGGTAGGAAGGACAGAGCGTGAGTGACACCAAAGAGGGGGTGTCACTTACAGGTCTGGGAACTGCCTCTAACAGTAAGGCCAGTTCTCGAGGTCGGACAAGCCAGGTCGTCAACACACGGACAGATAAAGTACAGATTCATGAGACAGATACGGAATCTAATGAACAGGCAGGGTTTGGCAACGGTGTATCAGATTAGCAGAGTACAGAATCAGAAGGCAGATACAGAGTCCAGGAACGAGCAGAGTTTGGCAACAGGATATCAGAAATAGCAAGGTACAGAATCAGAGTTCACAAGAAAAGTCAGGCAGGCAGAAAGTCATAACAAATAATACAGTTCGATTCCTAACGCTAAGGTGTGAGATCCTTGGCCGTCAACACCTTTGGAAACTATGCTAGTACACAGATACAATACAATTAGTACTTTAAGCTATCAACAGAGTCTGGCTAAGTGTGGATCCCCGGCTCCGGCCGGTTCTAGCACACTTTGGGATCTGACTTTGGTCTGAGTGCTGACACACAAGCGTTCACGACGACAGACAAAGACAGAGTAACAACTCCAGGTTTAAATACTGACAGCAGATTCAAGCAGCCCCGCCCGAGGGGCTGAACCAACCTGTAAAGAAGATTGACAGGTGGAAGTCAGCTGACCACAAAGTCAGCTGATCTGTCTCCTCTGCCCATAAAGGTCCTTTAGCTCCATGTAAAGGTCCTTTTGTTCCATGCGCAGGCATGTGGACCCAAGCTGCTGCAACAGAGATCCCTGTCCCAGCTGAGTCGGGAAGCGACACCCGGGATGGCTTGGCCAGAAAGGTGACATCAGGTGTGAAAGCAGCTGCGCTGCTTTCCACCACAGAGGTAACGTTTTAAATCGTTACATTACCCCCCCCCCCCCTGAGGCGTGGACTCCGGACACGCCCCAGACAGGCCCCCAAGAGACAATGATTGCGACATCCTCATCTCATACCCACACTCTTCACCTGATCAGGTACCAGAGTCGAGGACTGTCCTGTTTCAGATTCTGGATTTTGGGACAAAGTATAAGTTACTGCATTTCTCGCATACAGAACATAAACACAACCTCTCAACAGTGCAAGATATCTCATGAGTGACAATCGGTGCATCAGGCAAAAAAAATTTTTCCCACACTCAGAACATGAATACACCTTCTCATCGGTGTGAGCACTCCAATGACTGAGAAGTTCAGTGTTATTTACAAAACATGTTACACACTCAGGAGACGAATAAAGCTGTCCCCCGCAGTGTGAGTTTCTACGATTGACAAGATCTATGTTATGTTTAAAACATTTCCCACAATCAGAACATTAATGTGATTTCTCATCTGTGTGAGACTTCCCATGACTGAGAAGTTCTTCCTCACATACAAAACACCAGTACAACTTCTCACCTGTGTGAGATTTCCCATGAGCCACAGGTCGCAGCTCAGGTACAAAAGAGTCCCCACACTCAGAACATGAATATGATTTCTCATCAATGTGAGACTTCTCATGACTGAGAAGTTCCTCCTCACATACAGGACACAAGTACAATTTCTCACCTGTGTGAGATCTCCCATTAACCACAGGTTGCAGTTCAGGTACAAAAGAGTCCCCACACTCAGAACATGAATATATGTATCCCCTAAAGTGAGGCCTACTGTGATTGACACGATCTATATTATGCTCAGAACATGAATGTGGTTTCTTATTACTTAGAATCTGATCAGATAATGGAACTGAGGACTGCACGGTTTCAGACTTCTGAACTTGATTTGCTGCAATAAGCAAGCTTGACCTCTGCGCAGCAGATCCATGACTATAAATAGAGCCATCACTCTCATACAGTTCGGAAATGTTATCCGCATTGTAGCTCTCAAGCTGTTCCTCAAAACTAATCTCTGATCCCAGTGAGGTTGCACTTCCCTTATACGAGTTCTCACCAGAATGCGATTTCTCAGGAATAATAGGTTGTGCAGGATGTACGTGGGACTTTCTATGATTGAGGAGATCTGCATAATATACAAAATCCTCTTTACACTGTGAACATGGAAAAGATTTATCAGACGGACGGGAGGTATCTAAATCGGGGAAATATTTGAGCGACAGATTTCCCACCATAAGTTCAGTTACACCAGCGCATGGTTTCTGGAGACCGGGATCTGAACAAGTACCAGATCCCGTATTTCCCGGAGACGGCACAGCAGACTCCTTAAAATTCGAGCCTCTCACCATCCCCAAAAAAATTTTCCTTGACTTTCTCTTGCAATTCTGCACCCAATGATCTTTTTGTCCGCAATAGAAGCAAAGACCCTCTAGGCGTCTTCGCATCCTCTCCGATTCAGATAACCTAAAGTGATGCCCCAAGAATCTCCCTGGAGAGGGCACTCTAGATTCAATTACAGGAGGGGGTGACACAGGTGCAATAGAGGTTAAAATACATTTAATTGACTCAGTTAGTTGGTCAACCTGAGTCTGCAATGTATTAACCGTTTTCTTGAACTCATTAAGAGTAGCGGTTAATACATCGATCCGTTCACCAAGTGTCACCATGTTTTTTCTGGTCTGTCGTTCTGTGACGGTTAATGCCACTACTCAGATGACTGATTATTGGTGTTCTGCGGAATCACCAAAAATACAGACGCTATACTCGATTATGTGTGATCCGCAGAATCACCAATAATACCAGCATAGCAAGAACGAGAGCAGAGCGTACGTGTGTGTCTGGTGCCACCGTAACTCTAATGGTTTTACTGGACCTTACCACAGGAGTTGGTAAGGAACACTCAGGACACCAACAGAACAGACTAGACACAAGGCCCCCCAGTGGGGCTGGAAGGTACAGACAGATAACTACGGTTCTAACGGTCACCTGTGGAGCAGGTGATTCAGACCTTACTGCAGTCTCAGAGATACAAATAACATGGCTCTAATGGTCATTTGTGGAGCAGGTGATTCAGACCTTACTACAGTCTAAGAGATACAAATGACACAGCTCTAATGGTCACCTGTGGAGAGTGTAAGTGTTGAGGTGCAAACAGTAATACCTTGAGGACCGCACCTGGAAGACAGGTGCAAGAGCCGATAGGAATACTGCTCAGCAACAAGTTCCTTCCGTAGTCTGGACTCTCCACGGGGAGGAGTCAGACAGGGAGACGGAAGGACAGAACGTGAGTGACACCAGAGAGAGGGTGTCACTAACAGGTCTGGCGTTCAGTAATGATCGGTGTAACACAGAGAGGGTCTGATTACCAGTGAACTGCAGTATCACCGAGAATGCAGAATATACCCGATTATTGATGATCTGCAGTATCACCGATAATCAGATATATATTCCAACCCCTGGACACCTGAGCAACAAGTGAGTGTTTAAGCAACAGTAACACTTTGAGTATACACAGAGGAAAGTTCCTTCCAAGGCCTAGACTCTCCCGGGGGAGGAGCTAGGCTGAAGGTAGGAAGGACAGAGCGTGAGTGACACCAAAGAGGGGGTGTCACTTACAGGTCTGGGAACTGCCTCTAACAGTAAGGCCAGTTCTCGAGGTCAGACAAGCCAGGTCGTCAACACACGGACAGATAAAGTACAGATTCAGGAGACAGATACGGAATCTAATGAACAGGCAGGGTTTGGCAACGGTGTATCAGATTAGCAGAGTACAGAATCAGAAGGCAGATACAGAGTCCAGGAACGAGCAGAGTTTGGCAACAGGATATCAGAAATAGCAAGGTACAGAATCAGAGTTCACAAGAAAAGTCAGGCAGGCAGAAAGTCATAACAAATAATACAGTTCGATTCCTAACGCTAAGGTGTGAGATCCTTGGCCGTCAACACCTTTGGAAACTATGCTAGTACACAGATACAATACAATTAGTACTTTAAGCTATCAACAGAGTCTGGCTAAGTGTGGATCCCCGGCTCCGGCCGGTTCTAGCACACTTTGGGATCTGACTTTGGTCTGAGTGCTGACACACAAGCGTTCACGACAACAGACAAAGACAGAGTAACAACTCCAGGTTTAAATACTGACAGCAGATTCAAGCAGCCCCGCCCGAGGGGCTGAACCAACCTGCAAAGAAGATTGACAGGTGGAAGTCAGCTGACCACAAAGTCAGCTGATCTGTCTCCTCTGCCCATAAAGGTCCTTTAGCTCCATGTAAAGGTCCTTTTGTTCCATGCACAGGCGTGTGGACCCAAGCTGCTGCAACAGAGATCCCTGTCCCAGCTGAGTCGGGAAGCGACACCCGGGATGGCTTGGCCAGAAAGGTGACATCAGGTGTGAAAGCAGCTGCACTGCTTTCCACTACAGAGGTAACGTTTTAAATCGCTACACGTATACACCGGGAAGTAAGAATGTCAAAGCAGATGCATTATCTAGGTGTTTTGAGCCCGAGACAGTTCAGCCATCAACCCCTGAGACCATCTTACCTCAAAGACTGGTGGTGGCAGCCATGGAAACCTGGCAGGATTGGGCGGTTACCCTAGGGCCTTACCAGCGGATATCCCAGAAGGGAAGCCTGAGGGGGTTCTGTTTGTGCCACTTCCTTTTCGCTTACAACTCCTACAGTTGTTTCACGCCCATAAGAATGCAGGGCATCCCGGGGCTGCTCGAACTCAGGACCTACTGGCCAGATGTGTATGGTGGCCTTCTTTGGCACTTGATTGCAAAGAGTTTGTGAGAGAGTGCTCTGTGTGTGCCAGAAATAAGCCCTCTCGTCAAGCACCAGTAGGTACGGTACAACCGTTGCCAGTGTCAAGTGAACCATGGACTCATTTGTCTATGGACGTTGTAGGAGAACTCCCCAGGTCTGAGGGCAAGACGGTCATCTGGGTGGTAGTTGTTAGGTTCAGTAAAATGGCTCATTTCGTCCCGTTAAAAGGACTCCCCTCGGCCCAGGAATTGGCTGATCTCTTCATTCATCCCTTTTTCCGGCTGCATGGCATTCCGGAGAATGTGGTGTCAGATAGGGGAGTCCAGTTTGTGTCTAAATTCTGGAGAGCCTTTTGCCACCAGCTCGGTATGGACCTGTCATTTTCATCAGGCTACCACCCACAGACCAATGGACAGACCGAAAGGGTTAACCAGTCCCTGGAGCAATTTCTTAGGTGTTATGTGGCAGATGCACCGTCAGATTGGGTAAAGTTCCTGCCATTTGCAGAATTTGCACATAATAATCTGAAGAGTTCCTCTTCAGGTTTTTCTCCTTTCCAGGTGGTTTCGGGCAGATCTCCCAAATGTTCTCCTATAGCAGTGGCATCTTCTCCTTTTCCGCCTCTAGAGGATTGGCAAAGGGCATTAAAGGAGATTTGGATGCAAGTTAAAGGGAATCTGGGGAATGCCTTTCAGACTCAGAAAAAACAGGCGGATAAGAGGTGGTCTGTAGAGTGGAAGTTTTCCCTGGGAGACATGGTGTGGGTGTCTACTCGGCATCTGGCCTTAAAGCAACCATCACCTAAGTTAGGACCCAGGTTTGTTGGCCCATACCCTGTGTCCAGAAAAATTAATGATGTGACATATGTGATTGATCTCCCAGCTAGCAGGAGAGGTGTGAGATCATTTCATGTTTCTTTGCTGAAGCCTGCCGAGCATGTGGATTCCTCTACAACCCCCCCCCCCCCCTGTGATAATTGACGGCCAACCTGAGTATGAGATCGAAAAGATTTTAGATGCTCGGTTGGTGCAGAATTCTGTACAGTACCTGGTCCATTGGAAGGGGTATGGCCTGGAGGAGAGAACTTGGGTGCCGGATTGCCGCATGCATGCTGAGGAGCTAAAAAGAGAGTTTCACGAGTTAAACCCTGAGAAGCCGTGTAAGAAGTGTCCGGGGTCTACTCCTCGGGGGAGGGGGGGGGTACTGTAATAGATAGTGGAGAGGCCACCGCGGCGGTGAGCAGCATGGCGGCCGTCTCTGCGTCTCAGCCGGCGGCCACCGCCGCGCAGTTACATGGTGATGTTTTGCCTGGTCCCTCGGTTGCATATAGACTGTGGGCTATGCGAGTGCGCGCCAGGCGACAGGACCTTTATGCAAGTAGAAGGGGAGTCAGCTGATCAGCCGGTCAGCTGACTCCAGTAGTGCTCCGGATTGGCTGAGTGATTGGGGGTGGCGCTGTGGAGCTCTTTTAGTATATATAGGACCTGCCTGTCAGTTGCTCTTCGTCTGCTGTTGCAAATGCTACGTGTTAGCACTCAGACCTTAGTCAGATCCCAAAGTGTGCTAGAACTAGCAGGAGCTGGGGATCCACACTTAGCCAAGATTCTGTTGATAGCTTAAAGTACTAATTGAATTGTATTATTTGTTATGACCCTCTGCTAGCCTTGACTACTCTTCTGCCTACTGATTCTGTGTCTATGCCTATCTGATCTTGTTGCCGACTCTGTTTGCACCTTACTCTGATTCCGTCTTCTATCTTTGTACCGTATCTGTCCGTGTGTTGCCGATCCTGCTTGTCTGACTCTCCTACCCTCACCAGTGAGCTTAGTTCTGGCGAGGGATTCTCAGTTTAGTAATCACCTGCTCTTCAGGGTGATAGCTGCAGTACAGTCTTAATCACCTGCTCCACAGGTTGATAGCTGCAGTACAGTCTTAATCACCTGCTCCTCAGGTTGATAGCTGCAGTACAGCCTCCATCTCCTGCTCCTCGGGTTGATAACTGCAGTACAGTCTTAATCACCTGCTCCTCGGGTTGATAGCTGCAGTACAGTCTTAATCACTTGCTCCTCAGGTTGATAGCTGCAGTACAGTCTTAAACCACCTGCTCCTCAGGTTGATAGCTTTAGTACAGTCTGAATCACCCGCTCCTCAGGTGATAGGTACCTTCTGTCTACTGTGCATCATCCGCTCCTCGGGTGAACCGATCACCACTTCATCTGCGTCTCCAGCCTGCTGGAGTACTGATTCCAGTGTTCTATAGAGATACCTCTCGCTACCAGCTCCTCTGGGAAAGTGGGTATCTCTATCTATATTTACTGTTGCACCAAACACTTATCTTACATTTGGTTGTCCTGTGTCTTGCTATACTCGCATTATTGGTGATCCTGCAGATCATCACATAATCAGGTATAGCATCTGTATTATTGGTGATACTGCAGATCACCAATAATCAGAAAATCTGTTCTTGCTGACACCAATCGTTACAGTGATGTTGAAAGGCAAGTAGTGACATCTCTGGCACACAGCACTGGGTCAAGGGTCCATCTGACCACGGATGACCTGGTCTGCACAGCACGGTCAGGCCTGCCCGAAGACTAAGACCCCACACACAGCATCTCTGCCTGCACGCCGTGTGACTGCCTGCCCCAAGACTAAGTCAGTCCCCACACAGCATCTCTGCCTGCAGGCTGCTTGACTGCCTTCTCCGCCACCACCAACAGGGTCCAGGACTCCAGGTGGATTCCTATAATAATTTTTCTGGTGCATGTACATGCCTGCCTAATTTTTCTGGCTGCACTACGGCTGCAACAACAAAACAAAAGGCATGTATGTACATGTGTCAATTCCCCTTCGTGATCATTACCTTGCTGCGGTGAAGGGGCTTGCGTATCACAATGAAGCAATGACCGGCTAAAAGAGTGTGTTGGGGCACACCTGACCCAAGAAGATAGATAATAAGGTCATTGCTTTATTGTGGACAGACCAAATTCAATCAGCTGGACACTCAGTCACTGTTGTTTAGTCATTCAGCTACCTCAGCCCGACAATATGGGCTTGAAAACCACCATCGCCTGCACTCTGGCCATGGTACGCACCAGTCCAGCACAGCCGTCACTACATAAATAGCTGTTTGCGGTGCGTTACACAGTGAGTTTAGTTTGTCAGTGTGAAGCAGTACACTAATTACACTACCTGATTGATGTATACACATGCAAGATGTTTTAAAGCACTCTAGGCCTCCAATTTAGCATGCAATGTGATTTCTGCCCTTAAAAAGCTGCTGTGCGTCAAACCCAGATTTTTTCCCCAGGACTTTTGGCGTGTATCCCATTCCGCCATTCCCCCCTCCAGGTGTTAGACCCCTTGAAACATCTTTTCCATCACTTTTTTCTGGCCAGCATAAATGTTTCTAGTTTTCAAAGTTCGCCTCCCCATTGATGTCTATTGGGGTTCGCGAAAGTTCGCACGAACCGAACTTTTGCGGAAGTTCGCGTTCGAGGTTCAAGAACCTAAAATCGGAGGTTCGAGCCATCTCTAGTAACTATTTTTGTTGGGTTTTATTATTGTGAGTTTTGTTATTATTGGGTTTTATATAATTTATTAGAACATGTGATGTCATTATTATTAATATTTTGTATTTATATAGCACTAACATCTTTCGCAGTCACTGACTGTCCACCCAGAGGGGCTCACAATCTGTTCACTACCATAGTCATATGTCCATTGTAGTCTAGGGCCAGTTTAGAAGGGAGCCAATTAGCTTATCTGTATGTTTTGGGAAGGTGGGAGGAAATGAGAATGCATGAAGGAAACCCACACCGACACAGCAAAAGCATACAAACTCCATGCAGATAATGCAGTGGGTGTGGTTTAAACCGGGGACCCAGTGCTGCAAGGCCAGACTACTAACTACTATGCCACTGTGCTGTCAAATATACAAGCAGGGCCGGCCCGCTCATGAGGCGGGGTGAAACTTTTGCCTCAGGCGGCAAAATTCCAGGGGCGGTACCCGCCCGTCCGTGGGTGCGGGGATCCAGCCGCCGAGCTGGAGGGGTAGCTGGCAGGACGGGGGTATTGGGCCTAGCAGCGGGGAGGGGGGTCGGACCCCCCCCTCCCTCGCCTGGGTCCCCCGTGCTCCGCTCCCCTCCAGCCTTAAATACAAGCAGCCGCTATGTGTAAGAGGCACGGGCGGGTAGGACTCACCTCTTCCTCGTTCCAAGCGTACGCTCCACTGACGTCACTTCCTGCAGCGTTGCAGGAAGTGACGTCAGTGGAGCGCACGCTTGGAACGAGGAAGAGGTGAGTCCTACCCGCCCGTGCCTCTTACACATAGCGGCTGCTTGTATTTAAGGCAGGAGGGGAGCGGAGCACGGGGGACCCAGGCGAGGGAGGGGGGGGTACGGCGGTGGCGGCGGAAAATTTTTTTTTGGCCCCAGGTGGCAAATAGTCTAGGGCCGGCCCTGTATACAAGTTATCTGTGAAATTTGCTTGTATAGTCACAATTTATGTATTCATTGAAAGCATATAACTCAGTAAAATATGTTCAAAAACAAACAAACAAAATAAATAAGTTAAAAAAAGTGTGAAAAACAAAACACCTATAGAATTGTTATTGCTCTTGTATTTCCATGGAACAGCTCTAACTTACATTCTACTAAACTGACACTAGGTGGTGGCCTTGTCTCTGAGAAACCGAAAATGTCGCTGCAAGTGACCGATTGGACTGTAAAAAAATGTACCGTTCTAAAAACGCAACAAGTAATATATATGAGTTACGTTCAGAATATTACATTTACAGACAGAACAATAACGTCCAACAAGATCTTGCAGGCACCGTAAGTTGAAAAATATATATATATAGGTAGAATTTTTTTAAAAAAATATGACAAAGTTGTTGGTAGGTTGAAATTATTTTACCCAAAAGAGAAGCACGGGATTTCTTAATTGTGTTTTTGTTTTGTTGGGCAGTTCAGGATTTTCTTCAGTGCTAGATCGCACCTTAGTCACCTATAGCTGTACCGTTAAAGAATCACTGAACGAAATAAGCCTAAACTCCGTCTATCATTCTGAGTTGTATTTTTAAGGCAGAAGCATTTACAACTACAAATGTGCTAAAACAAACAAACAAAGAACAAAACAAAACGAAGAATGGATCCAATTAGTTATATACACACTATACGCGCAGATCAACCTATTTTATAGTAAAATAACGATTACACTAAATACTGACAGTATAACTAGTAAAATAAGTATCTGTATGTTTCTTCCACAATTGTTATAAACGAACTGTTAATTAAAAAAAATTGACTAGCAACTAAAGAGTCTAATTTATTTATTCATGTTTTGTTGTTGTTTATTTTTGTTTCTTTAATTGAAGACAAAAATTAAATAAAATGATTAAAAGAAGTACTGTATAATATATATATTGGATTATTAACGTCAATTAATTTGCTGCTCTCAAGAAAGACTAATAATAATAATAATAATCGTTTTATAGCTGCAAGCAGTGTAATATATAAGCTCTCTCCTTTCCTTGAATCATTCCATAACAAGTATCAGTGTTTCGGGCTGAGCAGAGACTGCGCTGGTATTTGATCTGCAGCAGGCAGATGTATAATGGGAGCCAGATCAGACAATATGGACTGATTTATGTGATGGAGCATTGGGGCTCACCAGTCTCTCTGTGTTATCAGTCCTGGAGGTATATGGGGCAGAGCAGGAGGCGAGCACTGTCTCCTGGACATCAAAGAGCTGTCACTGGTCCAGGGAAAGGTAAAGAGGGAGGATCAGGTACAAGGAGAGGTGTCAGGAGGAGGAGGAGGAGGAATAATAACCTGAGCACATGAGAAAGAAATACACAATTACTGCTATGAGGCTACTGAGAGTGGTTTGATCTCACCTTCACTAGATCCTGCCATTGACTCCCTGCATCCCCCTATTGTTCTTTCTCTGTTTGATATTTAAGTGTTTCTTTTTATACCTGATGGGGTGAGGCGCTCCTGCTACACTGATCGGCAGCAGCAGCAGTACACAGCGCAGCACGAGGAGCCCAATGAACACCTCTGTCGTCATAGTCACCTGTGTGAACGGGAATAACAATAAAAATAATAACAATAACAACAACAATAATAATAATAATAATTAATAATAATTAATAATAATAATAATAATGTATTTTTATATTATTCGCATGACTGAACATTTTTGTGCCTCATATGAAATCACTAATCATTAAACCACTTATGATCTTTGGCAGTCATCTTTGGTAACCCAGTGCTGAGGTCTGTGTGCCAGGCTGCCATGAGGGAAGGAGGATTAGTTGTAATGCGGGTGATAGCTTGTTGTATTTCACACTTATGGCAGGTAATGTCATGCAACAGATATGCAGATTAGAGAAAATATTATTATTATTATTATTATTATTATTATTATTATTATTATTATTATTTATTCTAACTTTCTGACACTTCTCTCCTCCTCCCTCACCCTCTCTCCTACAAGAGGAATGAGATAATATCAGTTCATAGATGGATCTTAGTTCTGCTTGCTTGTAAAGAGTTTTCCTTCTTACAACAGCAAGCATGATAGCTGGTTACAGTCAGACAGCAGAGACTCTCGCAAATATTTCAGCTGCCTCAGAATTTGAAACTACTATTATTATTATTCTACTCATGCCATCTACAAAAAAATGTAACACTGTATCCTGCACATCTATAATCTAATCTATCTATCTATCTATCTATCTATCTATCTATCTATCTATCTATCTATCTATCTATCTATCTATCTATCTATTATCTATCTATCTATCTATCTATCTATATACTATGCATTCTCTCTCTCTCTCTCTCTCTCTCTCTCTCTCTCTCTCTCTTTCCATTCTATCTCTATCTATCTATCTATCTATCTATATACTATGCATTCTCTCTCTCTCTCTCTCTCTCTCTCTCTCTCTCTCTCTCTATATATATATATATCCATTATCTATCTATCTATCTATCTATCTATCTATCTATCTATCTATCCTCTCTCTCTCTCTCTCTCTCTCTCTCTCTCTCTTTCCATTCTATCTCTATCTATCTATCTATCTATCTATCTATCTATCTATCTATCTATCTATCTATCTATCCATTATCTTTCTATCTATCTATCTATCTATCTATCTATCTATCTATCTATCTATCTATCTATCTATCTATCTATCTATCTATCTATCTATCTATCTATCTATCTATCTATCTATCACCTGTGTGTGATGTATTGGCGTCAGATGAAGATGTTTCCGGTTGCAGAGCATTATGTGGATAGCACAGTGAGTGAACGCTGGGATTTGCTCGTCATTAGTCCTGTGTGCGATAGGGATGACGTATGCGGAGTTCTAGCCTTCCAGTCATTATTAGCTTTAGCTGGAGCGTTTATGACACTGCCTGCTGACCTTATAACGCCTTGCGGTGTGTTCCAGCATTTTATGACGCTATTAAACCGCCTGGCAGAGCTGTGTTAGTGTAAGCATCACCTTATAAGCCATAAACTGCGCTAGATACACAGGATATGACTTCATTACGTCCGATTATTACCGCAATATTTGTCACTTGTCATACCTGACATTATTTACACCGGCATGATCAGAAACAACATGTACAGGAACAGATGGGCGCTCATATACAGTACGCCCATGGGGGAAACTAAGCAATCGGAATGAAAGGGTTTACATTTATTTATTTATTTATTGTTACTCTAACATTTGGTGACCTCAGACAAGCAAAATCTGTTTCTATAAATCTGAATTGGAATCTGGATTGAACACAAGTAAAAATAATAATCCCACAGATCCAAATGTAATACAATTAGTATGAAGTCTGGAATTGGAATAATAATTATATTAAAAAAAAGTCCTACCAATTCTGATTGCCTCAATTCCTTGTTGCATATAATTTGC
>NC_090646.1:96496259-96523759 GCF_040937935.1 Hyperolius riggenbachi
ATATCAGCGTGGTTCGTGCGCTGTGCGGGCAGCAAAGCGGTGCCTGTACCATTTTTGGGGAGATTTTGCCTCAATGGACGGTACAGGAAAAACGCAAGCGCTCACAAAAGCGCTTTGTGCAGCAATTGCGTTCGCGTTTTTAAGAATAAATACATTGTATTTTTTCTCTTCCGGTTCAAAGAGTTCACCTTCTGATTTGCATCAGGGAGTGAACTACAAAACCGCTCTGGAAAAGCACTTAGAAAAGCGGTTTTACCAGAAACGCAGCGCGCAGTGGAGCGCCAGGAGAAGGGGAAAAAAGCGCACAAAAAAGTTTTTGTTTTTAGGTGAATGAGGCCTAATGCTGGGAATACACAATACGTTTCTGTACCGTGTATCAAGCCGCATGATAGATTCCGGCGCGTCCCTGCTCATCCCAGCGGGCGCCCGGATCGATTCCCGCTCGTCCCCGCGGGCACTTCTTATCTTCTTTTCGTTTTATTCTATTGTTCTGCCCGCGGTATCGAGCGTGGAATTGATTCGGCGGGGTATCGGTCATGTCGGATATTATCAATCGAGCCATCAGCGGCTCGATACACGGTACAGAAACGTACCGTGTATTCCCAGCATTAAAGAGGGATTCCAATTCCAATTTTATTGTAAATGCTCCACAGTTTGTTTGTTTTTTTTGTTTTTGCATTTTGTTCTGCAGCCAGTTTAAAGTTGGTAGCAAGTGCAATTCTAGGAAACTTCTAGGCAACCTTGATGTATCTATCCTGTTAAGACGACTTGGTGGTTGAACGACCATCCGATTCGTTAATAATTATTGAGCCGGATGAAAATCAGTGCCGCTAAGAGCATGCTTGATCGACGATGCGATCAATTTCAAACCCAAATTGTTCACATGTATTGATCGGAAATGCTGCTAGATGCCAGGCAGTCGTGGTTGATCAGGTGTGTGTCGGTAACTGCGTGCGATATGGGGATGAGAGACGAACACAACGGAACCCCTGGCACTGTTCCAACTAATGTAAAACGTTCCCCTCGGCGCAGTTACCTTTACCTTTCCATGTCTGCTACTGGCTCTATCTTCATACACGTGCCCCATGTGGTGGCTGGCGCAATGTGGGCGTGTGTGACGTTCCCACGTTACCCCGGTAACCATGTGGGGCACGTGTATGAAGATGGAGTCAGTGGTGGACTTGGACAGGTAAAGTCTACTGCACTGGAGGGAACATTTCACATTAGGGACAGCGCTGGGGGTTTGGTTGCGTTCATCGCACATCCCCATATCACACGCAGTTACCGCCATGCACCTGATCAAAATCTTTCAGCATGTCTGACTGATACATGCGATCAATTTCAGCCCCGAATTTGGGTAATTCCCTAGATAGGGCAAAGCCCCTGGATCAGTCCCCAATTTAGGGCAAGGCCACCTAGGCCATGGCCTAGGGCACCACAGGAGCAAGAGCACAAAGAAGCAGGCTGCAGTAGTGTGTGAATAACACCAGAAACAAGCTAATCTTGTCAGATCTGACAATAATGTCAGAAACATCTGATCTGCTGCAAGTGTTTAAAAAAGCTCTTGAGGTGTGCACCAGCCCTAAGTATCTACATTTTTTCATAAATATACAACAGGTTTGCTTTAAAAATCAATACTATTCTGTATTCTGCATGGAGCTTAACACCAATGGAAACAACAGTTGTTCTTCAGCTGACCACTCTCACAGAAAATGATTAATGGATAGACTAAAAATTCAGTTTTCAGTTCTACATCTAGATGGCATGGCCCTATCTTGGTTTCTTTTTTCTCCTCTGTACAGTATAGGCACAAACATGTCTTCACGCCCTGAGGATCAAACATTTCAAGGAGATAACAGTAACAATAACATTTCTATAGCGCTTTTCTCCCCTAGGACTCAAAGCTCTTTGGCTATCTCAGATTCAGTAGTTGGTAGTAGGATGAAGTATTAACAACACAACAAAAATTATATTTCTGCAAATGCCAAACTGAACAGGTGGGTTTTCAGTCTGGATTTAAACATGTCTAGAAATGGAGCTGCTCTGATCTGCTGAGGTAAGGAGTTCCATAACGTAGGAGCAGCATGACCAAGGACTCTGGGACTGGGGGTACGTCAAGATTATTATCCTGTGGATCTGAGGATGCAGGGATACTTTGACCTGGGTGCAGCCATAGAGCCTGACATCTCCATGTAACTCAGGTGGGGATATCATAAGTAGGGATGGTCAATGACATGCAAAAAAATTCCACGATGCTTCAATATAATGCAAATGTATGCAGCCTGAAAATGGACCAATCAAATTTCACCTTGGCGGGATTCGATTGGTCAAGCTGCATACATTTTCAAACAAAATGCGCATAATCCTGCATCAACTCAGAATTATTTGACTCTCATTGGCCATCCCTAATCATTACTTCTAAGCAAACCTGGACTGGATTTTCTTTTCTATTTTATTTTATGCTATTAGGTGGTAAAATATTACAGCCCTCACCAGGGTCTTACTGAGGTTGCTAAAACATTAGAAAATTAGAAGTTGTGTGATTGCAGTTTTATGCATGTACCTGCTGGCCTAGTGCACACCAGAGCGCTTCGGTTGCGTTTTGCGATCCGCTTGCGGCTGCGGATATGCTTGGGTAATGTACTTCAATGGGCTGGTGCACACCAGAGCGGGAGGCGTTTTGCAGAAACGAATCCTCCCGGGGTGAGGCATTTTTTGGATTGTGGATGCGTTTCTGCCTCAATGTTAAGTATAGGAAAAATGCAAACCGCTCTGAAAAACGGCAGTTCAGAGCGGTTTGCCAGCGTTTTTGTTACAGAAGCTGTTCAGTAACAGCTTTACTGTAACAATATATGAAATCTACTACACCAAAACCGCTACACAAAACCGCAAAATGCTAGCTGAAACGCTACAGAAAAAGCGTTTCAAAATCTGCTAGCATTTTGCGGATCTGCTAGCGGGTTTTGGTGTGCACCAGGCCGCTCCTGAGGATTTTTTTTCTAAGAAACCTAAGTGAGGCCCAGTGCACACCAAAAACCTCTAGCAGATCTGCAAAACGCTAGAGGTTTTTGAAGCAGATTTTCAGAGCGATTCTAGGCATGTTTAGGGCCCATTCACACTAGAGAGTTTTGCCACGATTTTGGCAAAACGCTCAAACGCTAGCGCTTTTAAAAAGCGCTAGCGTTTGAGCGTTTTGCCAAAATCGTGGGCCCATTCTTGGGCGATTTGCGCTAATCGCCGCAAATCACCCAAAAATGCGAAATGCAAACTCGTCGCCTGCACCATTTTCAGGCGATTTCCCGGCAATCGTGTTTCAGTGCTACAGAAGCGCTAAACGCAATCGTGGAAAAATTGCAGCAGTGTTCAGTGATTTTTCCGCCTGAAATCGCGGAAAAATCACTCCTGCAAAATGCCGGCAAAAATCGCCAGTGTTTTAAAAACGCAAGTGTGAATGGGGCCTTAGGGCTGGAACCCACAGGAGCGCTTTTGGCAGCGTTTTGGCAGCACTGCGATACGCTAGCAGTTTGCCAAAACGCTGGGCTAATGTTAATGGATGGGGCAACTTCCACAGGAGCGTTTGCGTTTCTCAGAAACGCAAATGCAGGACATGCAGCATTTTGGGAGCGTTAGCGCTTCAATGTAAAGTATTGAACCGCTAGCGGAAACGCTCAGCAAAACCTAAACTGAGCGGTTTTGCTAGCGTTTTGCGGTTCAGCACACTGTAACAAAATGAAAAATAATTCACAGGACCAATCAGGATAAAAACGCAAAACGCAAAACGCTAGGCACCCGCTGGGGAAAAAAATACAATGTTGCAAAACACGACCAAAAACGCGCATGAATCCGCTTGCAAACCGCTCAGACAAAACGCTAGCGGTTGCGTTTTGCGTTTGCGGTTTTCAGTGGGTTCCAGGCCTCAGAGAGATTTTCTAAACATGCCTAGCGGTTTTTGGAGCGTTTTTGTGTAGCAGATTACAAATATTGTTACAGTAAAGCTGTTACTGAACAGCTACTGTAACAAAAACGCCTGGCAAACCGCTCTGATCTTGCGTTTTTCAGAGCAGTTTTCCACTTTCCTATACTTTAACATTAAGGCAGAAACACTAGATTGTAAGCTCCCAAGGGCAGGGACCTCCTCCTAGTGTTTCTCATACCGCTGTAATTTTAACATATGCACATGTACCAACTACACATCAACTATGTATGTATTTGTATTTATTCTATTCAATGTCATGACTGTACAGTGTCTTTTACTTCTTATGTATATTTGTTCCCCATTATTTGTTTGTACTATGTACAGCGCTACGGAAGATGTTGGCGCTATATAAATAAGAAATAATAATAAAACACATCTGCAAACCGCAAAAATGCTGCAGGAGCTACATTTGCGGTTTGCTAAAAATCTCAAACCGCTGGTGTGCACCATCCCATTGAGATACATTAGCCAAGCGTTTTCACAAGCAGCAGTGGTTTTGAAAACGCTACCAAAAATGCTTGGTGTGCACCAGCCCTGATTCTGGATGTATTTCATTGACGCACCCTTTCTGTGAATGCTGTATGCAACTGCAATCACACAACCACCTCTCAACTACACACTACACTCTTTTCTTTGAGGACTGGAACCCACTAGAGTGCTTTTTTGAGCGTTTAGGGAGCGCTTTAAATCGCTACAGATTTCCCTAAATGCTCTTCCAATGTAAATACAGCAAATGTAACAAATTCCACAGTTGCGATTGGGATTAGCAAAATCTCAATCACAGGACATGCAGCATTTTGGGAGTGTCTGCGCTTAAATGTAAAGTATAAAAGTGTTGGCAAATACCTCATGAATTGCTACACATAGCGATTTGAGTGTGATTTTAAATAACTACAAACTGTAAACAAAATTATAATAATTTGAAAGGACCAATCAGAATTAAAATCGCTAATCACTAGAGTTGGGCCGAACCTCCGATTTTCGGTTCGCGAACCGGGTTCGCGAACTTTCGCGAAAGGTTCGGTTCGCGTTAAAGTTCGCGAACCGCAATAGACTTCAATGGGGATGCGAACTTTGAAAAAAAAAAATAATTATGCTGGCCACAAAAGTGATGGAAAAGATGTTTCAAGGGGTCTAACACCTGGAGGGGGGGATGGCGGACTGGGATACATGCCAAAAGTCCCCGGGAAAAATCTGGATTTGACGCAAAGCAGCGTTTTAAGGGCAGAAATCACATTGAATGCTAAATGACAGGCCTAAAGTGCTTTCAAACATCTTGCATGTGTATACATCAATCAGGTAGTGTAATTAAGGTACTGCTTCACACTGACACACCAAACTCATCGTGTAACGCACCGCAAACAGCTGTTTGTGTAGTGACGGCCGTGCTTTACTGGTGCGCACCATGGCGAGAGTGCAGGTTTTGGTGGCTTTACAGCCCATATGGTCACCTGGCTGATGTAGCTGAATGACAGAACAGTGACTGTCCAGCTGATCAAATTTGGTCTGACCACAATGAGGCAACGACCTTATTATCGTGGGTGTGCCCCCCGAGACACTCATCTAGGCGCCGGTCATTGCTCCATTGTGATACGCAAGCCCCTTCACCACGGCAAGGTAATGATCACGAAGGGGAATGGGCGCATGTACATGCCTTTTCTTTTGTTGTTGCAGCTGCCCGCAGTGCAGCCAGAAAAATTAGGCAGTCATGTACACGCACCCGAAAAATTATTACAGCGGCCGCTGCTAGCAGCGGCCTAAAAAATTCAGCAATCCGCCTGGAGTCCCGGACCCTGTTGGTGGTGGCGGAGAAGGTAGTCAAGCGGCCTGCAGGCAGACATGCTGTGTGGAGGGACTGGGAGCGACTTAGTCTTCTTGGGGCAGGCCAGGCAGCCAGTCACACGGCGTGCAGGCAGAGATGCTGTATGTGCGGGGACTGACTTAGTCTTGGGGCGGGCAGCAGCCCTCCGGGATCCATGCCTCATTCATTTTGATAAAGGTGAGGTACTTAACACTTTTGTGACTTAGGCGACTTCTCTTCTCTGTGACAATGCCTCCAGCTGCGCTGAAGGTCCTTTCTGAGAGGACGCTTGCGGCAGGGCAGGAGAGAAGTTGGATGGCAAATTGGGACAGCTCTGGCCACAGGTCAAGCCTGCGCACCCAGTAGTTCAAGGGTTCCTCATCGCTGTTCACAGCAGTGTCTACATCCACACTTAAGGCCAGGTAGTCGGCTACCTGCCGTTCCAGGCGTTGGTGGAGGGTGGATCCGGAAGGGCTACGGCGAGGCGTTGGACTAAAGAACGTCCGCATGTCCGACATCACCATGAGATCGCTGGAGCGTCCTGTCTTTGACTGCGTGGACACGGGAGGAGGATTAGTGGCAGTGGTACCTTGCTGGCGTTGTGCCGTCACATCACCCTTAAAGGCATTGTAAAGCATAGTTGACAGCTGGTTCTGCATGTGCTGCATCCTTTCCACCTTCCGGTGAGTTGGTAACAGGTCCGCCACTTTGTGCCTGTACCGAGGGTCTAGTAGTGTGGCCACCCAGTACAGCTCATTCCCCTTGAGGTTTTTTATACGGGGGTCCCTCAACAGGCAGGACAGCATAAAAGACGACATCTGCACAAAGTCGGATCCAGTACCCTCCATCTCCTCTTGCTCTTCCTCAGTGACGTCAGGTAAGTCAACCTCCTCCCCCCAGCCGCGAACAATACCACGGGAAGGTTGAGCAGCACAAGCCCCTTGCGATGCCTGCTGAGGTTGTTCTCCTGCCGCTGTCCCCTCCTCCTCCTCCTCCTCCCCCAAAGAAACACCTTGCTCATCATCCTCTGAGTCTGATTCGTCTTCTGCACACGACTTCTCTTCTTCCTCCTCCTCCCCCCTCTGTGCTGCCGCAGGTGTTGAGGAAACAGCTGGGTCTGATGAAAATTGGTCCCATGCCTGTTCCTGCCGTAACGGTTCCTGGTCACGCTCATTCGCAGCTTCATCCGCCACTCTACGCACAGCACGATCCAAGAAGTAAGCGTAGGGAATTAAGTCGCTGATGGTGCCCTCACTGCGGCTCACCAGGTTGGTCACCTCCTCAAACGGCCGCATGAGCCTGCATGCATTCTCCATCAGTGTCCAGTTGTCGGGCCAGAACATCCCCATCTTCCCAGACTGTTTCATTCTACTCCAGTTGTAGAGGTAGTGGGTCACGGCTTTCTTCTGTTCTAGCAGGCGGGAGAACATGAGCAGGGTCGAGTTCCAGCGAGTCGGGCTATCGCAAATGAGGCGTCTCACCGGCATGTTGTTTTTGCGCTGAATTTCCGCAAAGCGTGCCATGGCTGTGTAAGACCGCCTCAAATGCCCACAGAACTTCCTGGCCTGCTTCAGGACATTCGCTAAGCCAGGGTACTTTGCCACAAATCTTTGAACCACTAGATTCATGACATGTGCCATGCAGGGTATGTGTGTCAGCTTCCCCATATGCAAAGCGGCAAGCAGATTGCTGCCGTTGTCGCACACCACGTTGCCTATCTCCAGGTGGTGCGGGGTCAGCCACTCATCCACCTGTTTCTTAAGAGCAGCCAGGAGAGCTGCTCCAGTGTGACTCTCCGCTTTGAGACAAGCCATGTCTAAGATGGCGTGACACCGTCGTACCTGGCATGCAGCATAGGCCCTGCGGAGCTGGGGCTGTGTAGCTGGAGAGGAGAACTGCCACTCAGCCAAGGAGGAGGAGGACAGCGAAGAGCATGTAGCAGGAGGAGAGGAGGTGGCAGGAGGCCTGCCTGCAAGCCGTGGAGGTGTCACAATTTGGTCCGCTGCGCCCTGCTTGCCATCGTTCACCACCAGGTTCACCCAATGGGCTGTGTAGGTAATGTAGCGGCCCTGCCCGTGCTTGGCAGACCAGGCATCCGTGGTCAGGTGTACCCTTGACCCAACGCTCTTCGCAAGAGATGACACCACTTGCCTCTCAACTTCACGGTGCAGTTGGGGTATGGCCTTTCTCGAAAAATAAGTGCGGCCTGGCATCTTCCACTGCGGTGTTCCGATGGCCACAAATTTACGGAAGGCCTCAGAGTCCACCAGCCGGTATGGTAACAGCTGCCGAGCTAACAGTTCCGCCACGCCAGCTGTCAGACGGCGGGCAAGGGGGTGACTGGCCGAAATTGGCTTCTTCCGCTCAAACATTTCCTTCACGGACACCTGACTGCTGCTGTGGGCAGAGGAGCAGGAAGCGCTCAAGGGCAGAGGCGGAGTGGAGGAGGGTGCCTGTGAAGGTGGAAGGGAGAAAGCGGCAGAAGCAGATAATGCACCTGATGGAGGAGGAAGAGGAGAAGGAGGGTGGCTTTGCTTTTGTGTGCTGCTGCTGCTTTTGCTCAGGTGGCCATCCCATTGCTGTTTGTGCCTTTTCTCCAGGTGCCTTCGTAAGGCACTTGTCCCTACGTGAGTGTTGGCCTTTCCACGGCTCAATTTTTGTTGGCAGAGCGAGCAGATGGCTTTGGTCCGATCTGAGGCACACACATTAAAAAATTTCCACACCGCTGAGCCACCCTGGGATGTGGGCACTATGGGGACCTCAGCAGCTGATGCTGAAGGGCAAGTTGGCTGGCTGTACATAGGTGGCAATACATGGTGCCGGACACTGCCACCAGCTGTTTCTGACGAAGAGCTGCCCCAGCTTCTTTCAGCAACTTCTCTCCTCCTCCTACTCTCTGACTCCCCCTCTGAACTGTCCCCCTCTTCATCTCCTCTATTGGGTACATACAGAGGATCCCTATCATCGTCATCATCGTAATCATCCTGCCCAGCTTCGCTTGCCTCAGACAAATCCAAACATGCACCAACATCAGTAGGTCCTTCATCCTCCTTACACGTTACATCCATAATGTTGCCGCGTAACTCAGACATATGAGCTGGTGAAAATTCATCTGGCTGTAACAACAATGGCTGTGCATCAGTGTTTTCACCACTAAATAATTCTTGCGAAGTGTCAAATGCAGCGGAAGTGGTGCTAGTAGTAGCACTGGTGGCTGAGCAAGATGAGGTGTTCTGTGTCGCTAAATACTCAACCACGTCCTGACAATCTTGGGAGGTGATGGGACGTGCCTTCTTCCGAGCACTGTAATGTGGGCCAGGTCCACACGAAATTACATTTACACGACCTCGCGCAGACCTGCCGGGTGGCCTTCCTCTGGCTCTGCCACTACCTCTTCCTCTACCTGTTTTGTCCATATCGGGTATGCACGGAGTGGTATATCACACTGCGTGCACTCACGTAGGTAGGTGGGTTCACTTAACTGCACAGGTATGCGCACTGATGCGGTGGGTTCACTGAACAGAACAGGTATACAGTGGCGGGTTCACAGAACAGGTATGCAGTGGCGGGTCCACTGAACAGAACAGGTATGCAGTGGCGGGTTCACTAAACAGAACAGGTATACAGTGGCGGTTCACTAAACAGAACAGGTATGCAGTGGCGGGTCCACTGAACAGAACAGGTATGCAGTGGCGGGTTCACTTAACTGCACAGGTATGCGCACTGATGCGGTGGGTTCACTGAACAGAACAGGTATGCAGTGGCGGGTTCACTAAACAGAACAGGTATACAGTGGCGGTTCACTAAACAGAACAGGTAAGCAGTGGCGGGTCCACTGAACAGAACAGGTATGCAGTGGCGGGTTCACTAAACAGAACAGGTATGCAGTGGCGGGTTCACTAAACAGAACAGGTATACAGTGGCGGTTCACTAAACAGAACAGGTATGCAGTGGCGGGTCCACTGAACAGAACAGGTATGCAGTGGCGGGTTCACTAAACAGAACAGGTATGCGCACTGATGCGGTGGGTTCACTGAACAGAACAGGTATGCAGTGGCGGGTTCACTTAACTGCACAGGTATGCGCACTGATGCGGTGGGTTCACTGAACAGAACAGGTATGCAGTGGCGGGTTCACTTAACTGCACAGGTATGCGCACTGATGCGGTGGGTTCACTGAACAGAACAGGTATGCAGTGGCGGGTTCACTAAACAGAACAGGTATACAGTGGCGGTTCACTAAACAGAACAGGTATGCAGTGGCGGGTCCACTGAACAGAACAGGTATGCAGTGGCGGGTTCACTTAACTGCACAGGTATGCGCACTGATGCGGTGGGTTCACTGAACAGAACAGGTATGCAGTGGCGGGTTCACTAAACAGAACAACTGCACAGGTATGCGCACTGATGCGGTGGGTTCACTGAACAGAACAGGTATGCAGTGGCGGGTTCACTTAACTGCACAGGTATGCGCACTGATGCGGTGGGTTCACTGAACAGAACAGGTATGCAGTGGCGGGTTCACTTAACTGCACAGGTATGCGCACTGATGCGGTGGGTTCACTGAACAGAACAGGTATGCAGTGGCGGGTTCACTAAACAGAACAGGTATACAGTGGCGGTTCACTAAACAGAACAGGTAAGCAGTGGCGGGTCCACTGAACAGAACAGGTATGCAGTGGCGGGTTCACTTAACTGCACAGGTATGCGCACTGATGCGGTGGGTCCACTGAACAGAACAGGTATGCAGTGGCGGGTTCACTAAACAGAACAGGTATACAGTGGCGGGTCCACTGAACAGAACAGGTATGCAGTGGCGGGTTCACTATACAGAACAGGTATGCAGTGGCGGGTCCACTGAACAGAACAGGTATGCAGTGGCGGGTTCACTAAACAGAACAGGTATACAGTGGCGGTTCACTAAACAGAACAGGTATACAGTGGTGGTTCACTAAACAGAACAGGTATGCAGTGGCGGGTCCACTGAACAGAACAGGTATGCGCACTGATGCGGTGGGTTCACTGAACAGAACAGGTATGCAGTGGCGGGTTCACTAAACAGAACAGGTATACAGTGGCGGTTCACTAAACAGAACAGGTATGCAGTGGCGGGTCCACTGAACAGAACAGGTATGCAGTGGTGGGTTCACAGCACAGGTATGCAGTGGTGGGTTCACAGCACAGGTATGCAGTGGTGGGTTCACAGCACAGGTATGCAGTGGTGGGTTCAATGAACAGGTATACAGTGGCGGGTCCACTGAACAGAACAGGTATGCAGTGGTGGGTTCACAGCACAGGTATGCAGTGGTGGGTTCACAGCACAGGTATGCAGTGGTGGGTTCACAGAACAGGTATGCAGCCAGACAGGAACAAGCTAAGCCTAACTAATCTTTCCCTGAGAGACAGTCTGCAGCAGCTCGCCCTACTCTGACTAATGCAGGCACACGAGTGGCCGTAATGGCCGCCGCTGCCTGCCTTATATAAGGGGGGGTGGGGCTCCAGGGGCTAGTGTAGCCTAATTGGCTACACTGGGCCTGCTGACTGTGATGTAGAGGGTCAAAGTTGACCCTCCATGTGCATTATGGGGCGAACCGAACTTCCGCAAAGGTTCGCCTGCGGGACGCGAACGCGAACCACTGAAGTTCGCATGGAACCGTTCGCAGGCGAACTGTTCGGCCCAACTCTACTAATCACACATCGCTATCACAATCACTGGCAAAAAGCTTACACTTTTTAAAATCGCTACCACAATCGCCGGAAAACGCTCATGATATCGCTTACAAAACGCTAATTAAAACCGCTAGCAATTGCGATAGCGCTTTGCGATTTGTAGTGGGTTCCAGGCCTGTAACTAAAAATAATAATAATAATAAGAGTATCCATAATATATCACTTCAGTAGCTTGCCATAGCCATGAAAGCCTCCAAAACTGATGTTTTATAGCCCATTCATAGCCTTTTCAGAATGTGGTGAACCAGTACCGGTAGTTCTGAATGCATATTTGGCCTATGAGGGCAGTAAGGGATGATTGATTACCAATGCTCTGACTGACCACTGTCCTACAGAGATGTCCTATGTACTACCTTCAGAAAATGGCAAGAATATATCCACATAAATAAGGTAAACTGCAATAAACTTTCTGAAAGCAATGCATGCAGCAAAAGAAAGAAAAAATATGCTTAAAGCGAAATATAACCCTGCATTTCAACTTTGCTCTAAAACATTATTTACAGCATATTATATGCAAAAAGCATTTTTTTTTTACTAGACCAGCATTGGAAGGGTTAAACACAGAGGTTTTAAGTTCCGTGCAGACGTTCAGATAGTTACATTCTATTTAGTTATATGTATATATTTAGAAATGTTACACACTCTTTGGCTGTCCTCCAACTCCTTCTCAGTGAGGGAGATGAGTCACAATAAACACTTATATACATTTATGTAAACAAAAAGTATCTAACTCAAGTTCGGATGCGTCTGCAGAAATCTCTAGGGACTTTAAAGCCCTGTGTAACCCTTCCAATGCTGGTCTAGTAAAAAAAAAATGCTGGTTGCATATAACATACTGTAAATAATGTTTTAGAGCAAAGTTGAAATGCAGGGTTATATTCCGCTTTAAAGTAAACCAGAGATGAAGCACCCTCATGTATTTTACCATATAGTATATCAGTGGGAACATTAGAGAAAACACCTACCCTGCTCTCTGTTTCATCCTTCACTGCTCAGCCTGCTTATTAGCAGCCCTGATAAAATCCCAGACTGAGCATTCAGTCTGGCTTTGCTCAGGAAAAGCTGAGTCATTATAGCACAGCCAGAAGGGGGCAGGCTTGGGCTTGAAAAGACACCAGAGAAGACAGACTCAGCTATAATGATTCCTGAGCAAAGCCAGACTGAATGCTCAGTCTGGGATTTTATCAGGGCTGATAACAAGCAGGCTGAGCAGTGAAGGATGAAACAGAGAGCAGGGTAGGTGTTTTTTCTAATGTTCCCATGGATATATATATATATGTGTAACATCTGCAACTATGGCGGCTGCGGACACGCAGGGTATACCCGCAGCCGCCTTTCTTCTCTGTTCACAGGCCTCATCCGTTCCGTTGGCGTCTAGTACGCCGGGAACGGTACTGTCTCGTGCTCATAGGGTCGCTGTATCGAGCGGGCGCGCGCGGAGACAGAACCTTTATGCTGGAAGAAGGCGCGTCAGCTGACCTGCCGGTCGGCTGACGTCAGGGGTGACTCACGCCGCTCAGATTGGCTGATTGGTAAGGGTGTGAGCTCTCCTCGGCTTCTTAAGCCTTCACTGGTCATTAGCAACTTGTCTGGTGTTGCGAATACACTTGTGTTAGCGCTCAGACCTTAGACTAGTATCCGGTGTGCTTTGATCTGGGAGGAAACCAGGGATTTCACACAAGACTAGGACTATTGTTATATTGTATTACTGATTACCTGTGTATGATTCTGGCTTTACTCCGCCCTTGCTATTGCTCAACGATTCTGTACTTCTGCCTATCTGATCCTTGTTGCTGAACCTCTGCCTGATAACTCACTACTCTTCTGCCTCACGTTTCTGTACTGTATTCACCTCTCAGTTGCCAAACCTTGCCTGTCTGACCTCTCTACTCACCAGTGGTCCCTTGCCACTGGTGAGGTGCTCTTTTGACTAAATACCCACCAGCTCCTCTGGTGAGGTTAAGTTTAAGTTATACAGCTCCTCTGGTGAGGTTTAGTTTAAGTTATACAGCTCCTGTGACTGATATTACCTTACCAGCTTCTCTGGTAAGGTCTAGTTAAACTATTCAGTCGCTTGAGCTGATAGTACCTTACCAGCTCCCCTGGTAAGGTTTAGTCAAACTTTGTTGTCTCTCTTGCTGTTAGTACTTTACCAACTCCTCTGGTAAGACCTATTATTTATATTACTGTGTTGCAGCTAGTACCTACCAGCTCCCCTGGTGAGGGCTAGCACTGTTGTTGCAGCTAGTACCCACCAGCTCCCCTGGTGAGGTCTAGCACTGTTGTTGCAGCTAGTACCCACCAGCTCTCCTGGTGAGGTCTAGCACTGTTGTTTCAGATAGTAATCACTCCTTCTCTGGTGAGATCTATTCATTTAGGCTACTTACACACTAAGACGTTGCGTTTTAGGGGACGTTATGGTCGCATAACGTGCCCCTAACGCAGCGCATGGTGGTGCGGGAGAGGACGTTAGAGTGAGCCGCGTTAGGCAGCTCTATCCACATAAGGTCTCCCAGAGTGGCGCTGATTGGACGGCGGGACCACTTGATGCGGAGAGAGACACTCCGCATCACGTGGTCCCGCTGGCCAATCAGCGGCCGCCAGTGCAGTGCATATTAAGTAGCCATGTGCGCGGGTACTGTAGCAGCATCTCCCCGCCTCCTCACCGCCCCCTATTGAGAAGTGCAAACAGTCTAACGCGGCTTTACGCACAGCATGCTGCACTTTCACTACAACGTGCAGTGTTACATGTAACGCAACGTGGGCACTGTGAACAGCCCACTTGTGTTACATTGCTGTGCGTTGGGGGAGCGTTACAGGCTGCACTAACGTGCACCTGTAACGTCCCACTGTGAAAGCAGCCTTACTCTACTGTTGCACCAAACACTTTACCCCTCTGTTTCTCAGCCTTCTATACTTGCATTATTGGTGATACTGCAGATCACCACATAATCAGGTATAGAGTCTGTATTATTGGTGATTCTGCAGATCACCCAATAATCAGACGTCTGTGTGCTACACCAATCGTTACAATATGGTAAAATACATGAGGGGGCTTCATCTCTGGTTCACTTAAACTCCACTCACAGCAAAAATGAGCCAAGTAACCCCCCACACCCAGAGCCAGGACAAGGTCCTCCAGCACCCAAGGCTGAGACACCAAAGTGCGCCCCTCCATCCCTCCCACCAGTCACACACTGATTGCTATAAGACTAAGAGGCACCCCGGGCCCCCAAACACCTTCATCTCTAGTTATCTGGCTTGCAGTCACTGCCATGTATCCCCTTTTCTTATTTCGCTCTGCTTTAAACACAATAGGGGAATGATAGCTGAGTGAGTTGTGTGCCCCCTCCTACACTGGGCCCTGAGGCTGGATTCTCTCTCGCCTCTGCCTCAGCACGGCCCTACTCTACCCTCTAAGGGGGAGTTCCTATGACCATTTCCTCTACTCTGAGCTCCTCTGGTGCTCTGCCCAGTGGGCCACTACATTACTGGCTTATGAAACAGCATAGCACAACTTCAGCAGAGGTGAGAAGGGGACAGGTCCTTTTTTGCTGCAGCTAGCGCCAAGGAAGATACAGCCACATATGCACAGTTCCAGAAGTAGAAGCATCAATTTCACATGACCACTAGAGATGGCCCGAACCTCCGATTTTCGGTTTGCGAACCGGGTTCGTGAACTTCCGCAAAAGTTTGTTTCGCGCACACTTACGCGAACCGCAATAGACTTCAATGGGGAGGGAACTTTGAAAACTAGAAACACTTATGCTGGCCAGAAAAGTGATGAAAAAGATGTTTCGAGGGGTCTAACACCTAGAGGGGGGCATGGTGGAGTGGGATAGACGCCAAAAGTCCCGGGGAAAAATCTGGATTTGACGCACAGCAGGGTTTTAAGGGCAGAAATCACACTGAATGCTAAATTGGAGGCCTAAAGTGCTTTAAAACATCTTGCATGTGTATACATCAATCAGGGAGTGTAATTAGAGTACTGCTTCACACTGACACACCAAACTCAATGTGTAACGCACCGCAAACTGCTATTTGTGTAGTGACGGCCGTGCTGGACTGGTGCGCAACATGGCCAGAGTGCAGGCCATGGCGGTTTTCAAGCCCAGTGCTTTAAAACATCTTGCATGTGTATACATCAATCAGGGAGTGTAATTAGCGTACTGCTTCACACTGACACACCAAACTCACTGTGTTACGCACCGCAAACATCTGTTTGTGTAGTGAAGGCCGTGCTGGACTGGTGCGCACCATGGCCAGAGTGCAGGCCGTGGCGGTTTTCAAGCCCATATGGTCGCCGGGCTGTGGTAGCTCAATGATAGAACAACAGTGACTGTCAGGTAGGTATATGCAGTGGTGGGTATCATAATGTTCACCTGTCACACACAGACAGGTACCGAACAGGCACAGTGACACTGCGTGCGCTCACGTAGGTAGGTGGGTGCACTGACATGAACAACAGGTAGTAGGTATATGCAGTGATGGTTATTACAATGTGCACCTGTCACACACACAGGTAGTCACTGAATGTGTTGGGCCTGGCAGTGGCACACACAGTAGCAATTACCAAGGCTGTCTATGCAACACAAGTGTCAGTGGGACACACACACACACACACACACACACACAAAAAAGAACAACATTAGCTCTCAAAAGAGCTGTTGAGGGGTGCTTTTTTAGCAATAAGAATCAGCAAGGAGCAAGCTAACAAGCCTATAAGAGCCTAACTAAGCTTCCCTATAGCTCTCTCTGCAGCATCAGCAGCAGCTCTCACTTCTCTAATTACTGCAGGCACACAAGTGAGTCCAATGCCTGACGTTGCCTGCCTTTTATAAGGGGGGGAGTGGCTCCAGGAGAGAGTGTAGCCTAATTGGCTACAATGTGCCTGCTGACTGTGATGTAGAGGGTGAAAGTTGACCCTAATGATGCACTATGGGGGCGAATCGAACTTCCGGAAAAGTTTGCATTCGCTCGCGAACGCGAACCACCAAAGTTCGCCGGGAACTGTTCACCGGCGAGCCGTCCAGGCCATCTCTAATGACCACACACCACAGCTTCACAGTGATATTTAAAGAGAACCCAAGGTGGATCTCCAGGGGGCAGATGAGACACGGAGGCCTGTTCTCTGCCTCCTGACATGCCTCTGTGTCCCCACACCACCGCTCTCTGCCCCCCCCCCACCTCCGCGCTATAGCCCCCCGAGATTAGCAACAATATTTGTCACTATCTCTGAGGTAAACAGTGAGGAGACCAAATCCCTGTTCAAAACGCCCGCCAGGGGCATTCTTGCATAGTTTCCTTAACTGCCATTGGGCAGCTCTCTCTCCCTGGCCGTGCCCCCTGCCGCTCCTCCGCCTCCCTGCACGCTATGAGAGACACACAGTCTCCCCATGCAGCGCCACTTGACAGGCCGCCTATTTGGCCAAAGTGCAGGGATCTTGTCCTATAAAGTAAATCAACCCCCAAGTCAGCTAGCTAATTGTACAAGCTGTTAGTCGGTATTTCTCTTGTCTGGCTCTCGGGGAAATTGCTGATGTTGGTGAAACCCAAGAGAAGTTGAAGACGTGTCTGACACTTCCACTGCCCGGTGGAGCAACTGTATCACCATGGCAACAGGGATGTGAGCCCTACTGTCCCATATTGTATGGCTCTCACGGAATTACATTTTAAAATATGTTGTGTTTATGGCTCTCAGCCAAAAACGTTCCTGACTCCTGCCCTAGATGATATTTTTACACCTTGAAATGCTTTTTAATCCACCAGCAAGCAAGAAAATACTCAAAACACTTTTGATAGCACTTCTTCACCAACTTTGTGGGTATTTTTTCAATTGTAAAATGCTTCAAAGTTATTTTAACAAGAATATGAAAACTGACCTAAGAGATAACTCCTGACCTGAGAAACAGTGAATTGCATATAGGCCATGGTGTTCAATACTCAAGAGTATCCATCATGTTATGCCAGTGGATTCCACTGCACTGCAGTATGAACTACTATTAGGCTACTTACACACCAGGACGTTGCATTTAGGGGACGTTATAGGGCACATAACGTGCCCCTAACGCAACGCCTGGTGATGTTGGAGCAGGACGCTACCAAGAGCCGCGTTACTAGCAGCTCTTGGTGCGCCTGCTCTGTCGGGGGCGCTGCGGAGACCACGTGAGCGGAGCTCTCCGCATCACGTGGTCCCGCCAGCCAATCAGCGGCCGCTCCAAAGAGTAAACACTGCAAGTGCAGTGAATGCCAAGTAGCCATGTGCCTGGTTACGTAGCGGCCTCACCCGCCTCCTCTCCGCCCCTAAAATAAAAAAAAAACACCCGTACTGAGCATGTGCAAACAGTCTAACGCGGCTTAGCCGCGTATAAAGTACTGCATGCAGTACGTTGTCTTGACGTGAAGCGTTACTGTCTAACGCAACGTGGGCAATGTAAACAGCCCATTGATTTTTCATTGCTGTGCGGTGGGGGTGCACAAAAAAGAAGGTTACATGCACAGGACTGGAGGTTCCAACCTGAGTGCTACTCCCCAGTAGTAATCACAATAGCTCTGTCCAAGGATAAGCGGTCGCGCACATCAGGTAAAATATAACTTTTATTCCAAGACGATTAAAATTCCATAAACATCACCATCAAGAAGAGAGGTACAGGCAAAGAGAGAAAGGTCAACAGCCATTTCGCTCCTATATGCTGTGGCGCATTGTCCAAATAACACACCACAACTTGTCAGTGTGAACCTAGCTTTATTAACCACTTAAAGTTAAACCCCCGCTAAAGACCAGGCCATCTTTCTCTAAATAGGCCACTGCAGCATTAAGGCCTCGCTGCAGGGCCGCACATGTCAGCACACAAGTGATTCCCTCGCCCCTTTTCTCCCCACCAACAGAGCTTTCTGTTGGTGGGGTCTGATCGCTCCCCCAATGTTTATTTTAAGCCAATCACTGTGATCAGCTGTCATAGGCTTTAGCCTATGACAGCGGATCACCCCCGAGCCTATCAGGGGGACAGCCGTGTCACATGGCTGTCCCCAGTACAGCGCTTCCTTAGATTGCAGCACTGTATGGAGTAAAAAGACAGCGTTTTTTTGGACAGCGGTTTTTCGCCGTCTAACAGTCTCCTTGCGGTGATCGCCGCTGGGAGACTGATGACAGAGCCGAGCTCCGTCATGCAAGTAGGGATGCGCACACATCGGCGTGCCTGATCCTCTGCAAACTCCGCCCCCAGGACTGCACGCCAATTTGCGTTAGGCGGCCCTGGGGCTGCCGCCACGTCCACGCCGATTGGCATGAAGCGGTCATACAGTGGTTAAGTTCACACAAGCAGCAATAACAATGAAACATTTGTAAGGGCTCAAAGCCACTAGAAGCATTTTGTAAGTGCTAGTGATTTGAAAAAGCTCTTGCTAATGCAATGCTATGGAGGATTTTTATAAAATCACATCGCTCAAGTGGGATCACACCCATAGCATTACATTAGCAAGAGCTTTTCAAATCACAAAGCACTCGGAAAATTGCTCCTAGTGAGTTCCAGACCTAAAGCGCTTTTCTCCCATAGGGCCCAAAGAATATAAGCTTGTCTCAGATCAGTATAGTGATGTGTACAGGGGAAAAACTTATGTGATCATAAATGCCAGACTAAACAGGTGGCTATTCAGTTTTGATTTAAACTGTCCAGGGTTGGAGCTGGCTTGATGAAGTCTGGCAAGGCATTTCCACAGGGTAGAGGAAGTATGACAGAAAGCAAGCAACACATTGAATTGCTCCTGTAACTCTAACACAACTCTGTATAAGCAAAGGGTACAAAAATGACTAATGCATCTAGTTTAAAAATCTGCCTGTTCTGCTGTCTTTATTCAAAAACAAATCTACTTACTAGAGAAGGGCACAAGGGTAGAGTTGCCCTTTAAATACATTTACTGTCATCTGTCAGTCAGAGGGAGAAAAGTAACAAAAATAAAAAGTACACATGAACTCATGAATCTCTGATCCAGCAATCCTGTTATTCAGGCAGGTTACCTGTATACTTCTGAATTCTATATAAAAGAGCTATTGGCCGGATACTTTGCAATGGCCTTGATGTAAACCAAGCTGTAATTTAGGTTTACTGGCCCTTTAATCAGAGTGATGTAAGCAGGAGGGACAACTTGCAGCAGGATGACAGCCGAGCTTAATAATGAACGAGAGTCTGGCCACTAAAAGCAGCAGAGTTATTGAAAGCATCTCTGATATTAGTGACTGGAGAGAAGTTTCCTTTTGCCCCGAGCTACAGCCTCAGTGGAGCCAGCCTGCACAGCCCAGCCTCATTACAGCAATTACAGCAGCATCCCAGCAGCCACCAGGAGCCCCCCAGCCCTACTGAGCACAGGGGGGACCCCACATCCCACACAGGGACAGAGAGATCTGATCACTGCCCCCCTTATACTCTATGTTATATTCTGCTGTGACTGTCACCCTATATAGTGTCAGCAGCGGACAGCATAGTGAACGAGTCATTTCAGTATCTAGGCTGTGTGATTGTTCATAGAGAAAATGACTATACGAGTTCCTCTAAAGAACCCCCTTAATCCGTCATTTTTGTTCTATCGACTTTCACAACTCCCATCCAAATAATGTAGGCTGCTCGTTATATTTGTAAGTTAAAAAAAAAAGTTAAAAGCATAAAAGGAAATATTTTAAAATATTCAAATAAGGAAAACAAAAGACATTTAGTGTGTGTGTGTACGTTTTGTTTATGTTGTCTTTTTGATAGATATATATACAGATACTGTAAAATATTTTTCTGTTTCCCTACAAATAGTAAAACTAGTACCATAAGGGCTGGAACCCACAAGGGCGATTTTTTTGAGCGTTTGAAAACGCTAGCATTTTGTAAAAACGCTCAGCTAATGTAAATGGATGGGGCAACTTTCACTGGAGCGATTGCGATTAGAAAAAAATCACAAACGCAGAACATGCATCATTTGGGAACGCTAGCGTTTCAATGTAAAGTATATCATCGCTGGCGTAATCTGCTCATCAAAACCTGCACTGAGCGATTTCGCTAGCGTTTTGAAGTTACTGCACAGTGTAACAAAATTTAAATTAATTAAAAGGACCAATCAGACTTTAAAAAACTAATCGCTAATCGATACACAACCGCTGGCAAATTGATACACTTTTTAAAAGCGCTTCCTAAAACGCTCATGAAATCGCTTACAAACTGCTCATACAAAACGCTAGCGCTTGCAATTAGCGATAGCGTTTTGTAGTGGGTTCCAGGCCTCAGGGCGTGTTCACACTATGAGCGTTTGTGTATTTTTTTAAGCGCTGGCAATTCTAGAAATCGCCCTAAAAGCGCTCGTGCAATGATTCCCTATACAAGTGTTCACATATGAGCGGTTTGATTGCGATCCGCTTTCAAAAGCACTGCCTGTGCCATTTTCTGAGCGCTTTGGCTCAATGGAAGGTATAGGGAAATCGCAAAGCGTTTGAAAAAGCGATTTGTATAGCGATTTCCCGAGTGCTTCTATGAATAAATACATTGTATTTATTCATTTCCGGGTGAAAGAGTTCAGGAATCGCTCTGCAAGAGTGCTTACAAAGGCAATTTTCTAAGCGCAAGGAAAAGCGTAGAAAAAACTCTCAATAAATCGCTCAGAGCTTGCGATAGCACTGGCAATTTATAATATGAACATAGCTTAAGAGCAGATTCTATACGTCCCGTTTCCACCACCGATAATGCTCTGTAGGACTGACTGTGAACTGGAAAAGGCAGAATACTCAAATTCCTCTTCTGTCATCATTTGTACTCATAATACATAATTTACCATTATTTCACCTTATGTCCTGTATCTAAACTGCATCAATACATCAGGGTCCATATGCAATTCACCTTTTCTCCTGAGTTGTCTCCTAAGTTATAGGGTGATATACTGTGACACCTTGTCATAAAATGCCCGTTAAACTACCAGCAGCAAGCAAGAAAACACTCAAAATAGTTTAAATAGTATGTTTTCACCCACTTTTAAGTACTTTTTTCAATTGTAAAATGCTGAAAAGTTATTTTAAAGACAAGGTGTAAATTATCACCTAGGAGAAAACACAGAAGAAATAGAGAATTGCATATGGGCCAAAAGGGGTTCTTTACATAGAAAAATTGCTATCCATTTCTGCCCAACGTAGAGGGTTGCTAATCTATACCACAATCTGTGACAATATTTTGGGAAAATCTAGTTACTCTATTTCCATTCACTTTTAATTGAGGCTGGAACACCTTCCTATAGTGGCAACCTCTTAATTTAACTGGTGCAATAATTAAAAAGTGTAATACTTAAACAAGAATAAAACCTACATGTGGTGAATTGCAAGTATTTTTTGTCCAAATCTCTTCAAGATAATCCCAAAGACATATAAGTAGGCTGTTAGAATTCTGAACACTGCAGCTATTTTGTACTAAAAAAGTTTCCTTTCTTCAAACAAAACATCCTCATTCTGAAACCAAATCATAGACCCATATGCAAGTCACCTTTTCTCCCAGCTTTGATCCTAGAAGATAATTTTGAATGCTCTTTTAAAATAACTTTTCAGCATTGTGCAATTGAAAAAGTACTAAAAAGTAGTTCAAAAAGCACTATCAAAATTATTTTGAGTATTTCCTGGCTTGTTGAGGGTTTAAAAGGCATTTTATAGAAAAGTTGTCAAAATATCACCTAGGAAAAAAATATTTGCATATGCTATATAGCTGTTTAAAAAGTCCACAGTATAAAGCAACCTTCTGAATGGACTCACAAACATATTTTAACCTATACACAAATTAAGTACTATACCTAAGGATGTCTTTTACACTACACACGTGCAAATCAATTATCAATAATATAAAAGTGTGTGTGCGAGATCAATTATCAATAATATAAAAGTGTGTGTGTGTGTGAGATCAATTATCAATAATATAAAAGTGTGTGTGTGTGTGAGATCAATTATCAATAATATAAAAGTGTGTGTGTGTGAGATCAATTATCAATAATATAAAAGTGTGTGTGTGTGAGATCAATTATCAATAATATAAAAGTGTGTGTGAGATCAATTATCAATAATATAAAAGTGTGTGTATACATTATTATTTTTTGTGTGTGTTTCTCACAGAATTTAAAAAAAAAAAGCCTAGTGATCTAAATATTTAGCTATGAAAATATGTAAGTTACAAATTACACTGAAATACAGAACACTATACTATGCTATAAAACAACTCGGAACCAATACTACTTCTGTCTTGAAATGAAACAATGTTTACTTGTTATTACTGAATCTCTAAAAAGTAACAAAGTCCTCTTTATATTGTTTGGTGTATTTGTGACTAATAAATACCAACATTTTCCAGCCTGTTGTACAAGTTATTATTTCATGCTTGTCTCTGTAGTCTGTGTTGCTTTTCGGGATCAAATAAAACAACAGAAAATATACATTAAAATTAATTTATTTAACAAATAGAACTATAATATAAATGATAATAAATTTCAAATATACAGTATATTACATAATACAAACCCCTTTCAAAGGGATTATTGCCAATGACAAATAAAAAGCCAAACAGACAGTGCTGTTAAAGAGAAAATACATGATCTCTTACATGTAAGAGATATACACGTTTTACATATATATCCAGTTATCGGCATTGTCAGTCTGTGACGTCACTGGGTCCTGTCCCCCCAAAAAATATTAAGGAGATGAATTGTGGACTGTTCTCCATTCTACTTTGAAATGTTTTGTCGAAATCCGGCTCTTTGATGATTAAAAAAGCACGAACAGAAAAACAAAGGTCATGTTGTAAAACAAAATAGATATGTTTGACGTCACATCTCCCTGCTCTGATAAGTCTGACGCATGTGACAGATGGGTAGTTCAGAATTTGAGATGGGAGGCTTGTGGAGGCCCCACTAAGCAGACACAGCTAACAAGGCGATAATGGCATACATGTTGAAGTGACATGGTTATTTCTGAAGAGGAATTCCCTGGGAACTCATAAATAATTACGCAAGGGCTATGTTGTGGGAGATCTTTGAACAGTCTAGAAGTGGAGTTCTGTGGCCAACCCTTAGGAGAGATGGTACATGCTGTATCCTACATGCGCTGTGTACAGTCCCATAGGTGACACCGGGAGGGTGGGCCTGTGGAAAGGGTGTGATGCCCCATACAACGAGGCTGTAGGTAGAGTTGTCCCAAGAGGGAAGGAGATGCCAAAGGCTGGTGGTAACATAGGCTTGGCTGCCATTTTCAGTTTCTCGAGTTCTGCCTCCTGTAGCCTCTTGGCTTTCGCCCTCCTGTTCTGGAACCATATCTTGACCTGAGTCTCGGTGAGGTTGAGGGAGCTGGAAAACTCTGCCCTCTCCGCAATGGACAGATACTGCTTCTGCCTGAACTTCCTCTCCAGAGCCAGGAGCTGGGAAGTGGTGAAGGGGGTACGGGGTTTCCTGTTGGTTTTGTGTTTTCTCAGCGTGCAGGCTGGTGGACTCAATCTCCCTGAAAAGCAGAAGCAATACATGGTTAAGAAAAGTTCTGAAATGATACATTTCAAAAAACTTTCATGTACAACTTAGAACAACATCAATGATATCTAGGAACTTTACTTCGCAAGACCTCTTTTAATTTTCCACTTAAATGATTGAGAACTTGATGGTCCTGATCTCTGGGATCCACAGTCGTAGCAGAACGTTGGGTGTTAAACGTTCTACAATGTTGGGATTCCTTCAGATTCTAATTTACAACGTCACAGATTAGACATTTAGATTAGACCGTTTCTAACATTCCATTAATAAAATGCGCGTAAACTTGATGGCCCTGATCTCTGAGGTCCATTTTCACTTCAGAACGTTGTCTGTTCCTGGTTGGAATTCCTCTAGTTTTTAGTTTACAACGCTACCGATTTGACATATCCTGGTTCTCAATAAACCTGCTACGCCTCGATTTTATTGTATGTTATAATTTTTTCAAGCAAGCTTCTTGACAGTAAAGTTCAACTTTTTATACCTCTGTTGAAACGCACTCAGCTACATTCCCGTCACATAAACTATAAACGTAAGAAATACAATTAATATTGATCAAAGATAAAGAGATATATTTCACCCCAGCGTGTGCTCACTTCAAAAGGACCTCAATCAGTCACGGAGTAAATTTGTATTTATTTTGAATCACTCGAAAAAAAAAAAAAAAGATCACACAGTGATCACACACTAAGCTACTGGAAACGACCCCCTTGCTGACCCGGGGATAATAAACAGGCGCCCCCTTTGGCTCAGCAACAGGTACCAAAAGGCAAAAAGTGAGTTGCCAAACTCACTAATGGACTACTACTAGAACTTTTGCTTTAAGTCTTGCCTTGGAAACAAAAATAAGTTAGAAAAGTGAAAGTTTTTAAGTGCTTTGTGAACTTACTTGTAGGAGACGGGGAGAACCTGGCGGTCTGGATCCAGGGGTTCCTGTCCTGCCTGTCTGGACTCTCTGATTTCACAAGGGCTTCCTCCGGGAGTTTCATGATCCCCCCGACAGTATAATGGCTGTTCAGGGCCATAGGGGAGCTGGGGGTATCCACTGCAGCCAGGGTTCCCATCCTGGGACTGTGGGATGTCCCCGCCAGGGGGGACACCGCTGGACTGCTGATGTCCCTCTCTCTTGAAGGCTTCCTATCAGCCATCAAAGCCTCCACGCTGAAGGGCAGGATGGCAGCGTTCGCCCTGGGCTTCTCGCTCTCTTCTTCCACTGCCATCTTGATGCTGGTCTGCATCGTAGCCTTACTTAAAGGAGAGTTCTCAACTTTGACACCAAGCTGGGCAGAAGTCATAAGAAGACCGGGGGCCATACAGAGTTCCCTTAGCAAAGCTCAGAGGGCAGGAGGACATGGAACTTCCAAAAAAGCGATCACCAGTGCTGATCCCTGTGTTGTCTCGATGTTGTCATATCTCAAGCTGGAGACTCAGCACTTTCTTACTAATAAAGCAGAGTCAATGGTGGCTCAGACCAATGGGAGCAGAGAGGGGGAGGGAGGAGGCCTGTGATAGGTCACATGGCCACTCACACACACAAGTGTCCCTGACTGGAGAAGCCGGGGGCAGCTTCTCATAGTTCCCATTCAGTTCAAAGCTTAGCTGAGCCTTCCCTTTCATACAGTCACCCAATTGCCCCCTTTTTTTTGTCATTGGCTGCCTTGTTGTTGACTTGTTAAATAAAAGAAATGTAAATCGGATTGTTTAACAGCAGTTCAAAATGACCTGAAACACAAATTAAGCATAATTAGTGTGTTTATTATTACTGTTAATCCACCTTCAAAGGGACGATTTCTCCCTTCCCCTTATCTTCAAACACTCGCAAATGATACACTCCAGAAATAACAAATGTAACGTCACCTCCAAACACCACTTCTCAACTTTCCCGGAGTCAGAGTGGAAGTCAGAATGGAGGATAGCAGGGAGGGAATATATATATATATATATATATATATATATATATATATATATATATATATATATATATATATATATATATATATATATATATATATATATATATATATATATATATATATTCCAAGGTGTATATTCCCCTACTATCACCCTGTCATGTGTATAGAATGCAAGAATGTCAGTAATTTAACGACACAAATAAACATACAATAGATCTGTAAAGATACATTGTGCACATAATTTGTATTTTGTCAAAACCATTATGAGAAATATGTCTGTACCTCAGTATCTCCCTCTGTCTACATGTCAATCACTGCATAAGGGAGGTATGCATGGCACTTATCTGATGCAACTAAATGTCCCTTATGTCTGTATAAATATGAATACGCTCAGATAATATTATTGATTAATATAAAGCGGCAACATATTCTGTGGCGCCGTACAAAGTAAGAAAGTAACATGGGGTACCTAACAATAATAAAAGGCAATGGTATATACACTAAATATGAACACTCTTACAAAATACAGAATCGATATAAAATAGAGAATTGGTAATTATGGGACAAATGTAACATAATGAATAAAATGCATAGCAATTTGCAAGATACAAAAACGTGAGAAAGCCCTGCCCTTGTGAGCTTACAATCTAAAGACGTGTGTGTGTGTAGTGTATATATATATATATATATATATATATATATATATATATATATATATATATATATATATATATATAGTGTGTGTTTAGGTGCACATGTTGGGAGATGTCGGGAAGTGAGCAGTACATAATGTAATGATTGATCTCTCGCTGGGACCAGCTTATTGATGGCTGCAGGGCTCTAATCTCCCCAAAACACAAAGGCTGATCAGTCATTTAAAGGTAATTATATCAGCAGGCAGAGGCTATTCTCCATAAGCTGTTATGAGCCGCTCCGAGCCACGGAAACATGATGGGCAGCGTTACATTATAGGAGATGCACCGCAAACCCCACTGCACCCCTCAATGTGCTCCAATAAGCAGGCGCCGGAATGGACAGAATTGTGCAGTGTAATTACATAAATAAATACATGAATGAATGAATAAATAATAATAATAATAATAATAATAATAATCTTTATATATGTGTATGTATGTATCTCTCTCTCTCTGTATATCTAATTAGATCGTGTTTGCAGCTACTATATAACTCTATATAATTAGGCTAATTAGGAATTACACTGTACATGTTCCATCTTAGACTGAAGATAACATTTATTGGAAGGAAGCCTTCTGCTTCTGCTCTACTTCCCTTTCTGATTTGGATTCCTGCATTTCTATATTCTTCTGACTGTAATATCATGATGTTTTTGATTCCTCTGTTAAATCTGCAGCTCTCTGGTTCTGATGGCTTCACCACATTCCCAGTTCCGGCGCTGGTCTATAAAGGGTTAAATAGTGCTAGCGCTGCGATAGACGCTGAGCCCTCCTGAGCAGTGGGTCACCCAGCAGCCAGCTTACCAGGTGCCCCATGCATGTATGTGAGGCCCCCATCTCCTGCCTGCTGGGGGGGGGGGGGGGTTG